>NW_027477019.1:0-107235 GCF_051020955.1 Megalopta genalis | reverse complement strand
TTGTTCGCATGATATTGAAGTTAAATCGTTTGTTTCGTGTGGATTTAAAGCTAATTCGTGTATTTCGCATGAATCTAAAGCTAAATTGTTCATTTCGCATGAATTTGAAACTAAATTGTTCATTTCGCATGAATTTGAAGCTAAATCGTTTATTTAAAATCGCTATTTCGTTCGAATTTGTGTCGAAATCGTGTATTTCGCATGAATCTGAAGCTAAATTGTTCATTTGGCATGAATTTGAAGCTAAATCGATCGTTTAATATCGCTATTTCGCACGAATTTGAATCGAAATCGTATGTTTCGCATGATATTGAAGTTAAATCGTTTGTTTCGTGTGGATTTAAAGCTAATCCGTGTATTTCGCATGAATCTGAAGCTAAATTGTTCATTTGGCATGTATTTGAAGCTAAATCGATCTTTTAAAATCGCTATTTCCCACGAATTTCAATCGAAATCGTATGTTTCGCATGATATTGAAGTTAAATCGTTGTTTCGTGTGGATTTAAAGCTAATTCGTGTATTTCGCATGAATCTGAAGCTAAATTGTTCATTTCGCATGATTTTGAAGCTAAATCGTTTATTTAAAATCGCTATTTCGTTCGAATTTGTGTCGAAATCGTGTATTTCGCATGAATCTGAAGCTAAATTGTTCATTTGGCATGAATTTGAAGCTAAATCGATCGTTTAAAATCGCTATTTCGCACGAATTTGAATCGAAATCGTATGATTCGCATGATATTGAAGTTAAATCTGTCGTTTCGTGTGGATTTAAAGCTAATTCGTGTATTTCGCATGAATCTGAAGCTAAATTGTTCATTTCGCATGAATTTGAAGCTAAATCGTTTATTTTAAATCGCTATTTCGTTCGAATTTGTGTCGAAATCGTGTATTTCGCATGAATCTGAAGCTAAATTGTTCATTTGGCATGTATTTGAAGCTAAATCGATCTTTTAAAATCGCTATTTCCACGAATTTGAATCGAAATCGTATGATTCGCATGATATTGAAGTTAAATCGTTCGTTTCGTGTGGATTTAAAGCTAATTCGTGTATTTCGCATGAATCTGAAGCTATATTGTTCATTTCGCATGAATTTGAAGCTAAATCGTTTATTTAAAATCGCTATTTCGTTCGAATTTGTGTCGAAATCGTGTATTTCGAATGAATCTGAAGCTAAATTGTTCATTTGGCATGAATTTGAAGCTAAATCGATCGTTTAAAATCGCTATTTCGCACGAATTTGAATGGAAATCGTATGTTTCGCATGATATTGAAGTTAAATCGTTCGATTCGTGTGGATTTAAAGCTAATTCGTGTATTTCGCATGAATCTGAAACTAAATTGTTCATTTCGCGTGAATTTTAAACTAAATCGTTTATTTAAAATCGCTATTTCGTTCGAATTTGTCTAGAAATCGTGTATTTCGCATGAATCTGAAGCTAAATTGTTTATTTGGCATGTATTTGAATCTAAATCGATCTTTTAAAATCGCTATTTCCCACGAATTTCAATCGAAATCGTATGTTTCGCATGATATTGAAGTTAAATCGTTTGTTTCGTGTGGATTTAAAGCTAATTCGTGTATTTCGCATGAATCTAAATCTAGATTGTTCATTTCGCATGAATTTGAAACTAAATTGTTCATTTCGCGTGAATTTTAAACTAAATCGTTTATTTAAAATCGCTATTTCGTTCGAATTTGTCTAGAAATCGTGTATTTCGCATGAATCTGAAGCTAAATTGTTCATTTGGCATGTATTTGAATCTAAATCGATCTTTTAAAATCGCTATTTCCACGAATTTCAATCGAAATCGTATGTTTCGCATGATATTGAAGTTAAATCGTTTGTTTCGTGTGGATTTAAAGCTAATTCGTGTATTTCGCATGAATCTGAAGCTAAATTGTTCATTTCGCATGAATTTGAAGCTAAATCGTTATTTAAAATCGCTATTTCGTTCGAATTTGTGTCGAAATCGTGTATTTCGCATGAATCTGAAGCTAAATTGTTCATTTGGCATGTATTTGAAGCTAAATCGATCTTTTAAAATCGCTATTTCCCACGAATTTCAATCGAAATCGTATGTTTCGCATGATATTGAAGTTAAATCGTTTGTTTCGTGTGGATTTAAAGCTAATCCGTGTATTTCGCATGAAACTGAAGCAAAATTGTTCATTTCGCTTGAATTTGAAGCTAAATCGTTTATTTAAAATCGCTATTTCGTTCGAATTTGTGTCGAAATCGTGTATTTCGCATGAATCTGAAGCTAAATTGTTCATTTGGCATGAATTTGAAGCTAAATCGATCGTTTAAAATCGCTATTTCGCACGAATTTGAATCGAAATCGTATGATTCGCATGATATTGAAGTTAAATCGTTTGTTTCGTGTGGATTTAAAGCTAATTCGTGTATTTCGCATGAATCTGAAGCTAAATTGTTCATTTCGCATGAATTTGAAGCTAAATCGTTTATTTAAAATCGCTATTTCGTTCGAATTTGTGTCGAAATCGTGTATTTCGCATGAATCTGAAGCTAAATTGTTCATTTGGCATGAATTTGAAGCTAAATCGATCGTTTAAAATCGCTATTTCGCACGAATTTGAATCGAAATCGTATGTTTCGCATGATATTGAAGTTAATCGTTTGTTTCGTGTGGATTTAAAGCTAATTCGTGTACTTCGCATGAATCTGAAGCTAAATTGTTCATTTCGCATGAATTTGAAACTAAATTGTAGATTTCGCGTGAATTTGAAGCTAAATCGTTTATTTAAAATCGCTATTTCGTTCGAGTTTGTGTCGAAATCGTGTATTTCGCATGAATCTGAAGCTAAATTGTTCATTTGGCATGTATTTGAAGCTAAATCGATCTTTTAAAATCGCTATTTTCCACGAATTTCAATCGAAATCGTATGTTTCGCATGATATTGAAGTTAAATCGTTTGTTTCGTGTGGATTTAAAGCTAATTCGTGTATTTCGCATGAATCTGAAGCTAAATTGTTCATTTCGCATGATTTTGAAGCTAAATCGTTTATTTAAAATCGCTATTTCGTTCGAATTTGTGTCGAAATCGTGTATTTCGCATGAATCTGAAGCTAAATTGTTCATTTGGCATGAATTTGAAGCTAAATCGATCGTTTAAAATCGCTATTTCGCACGAATTTGAATCGAAATCGTATGATTCGCATGATATTGAAGTTAAATCTGTCGTTTCGTGTGGATTTAAAGCTAATTCGTGTATTTCGCATGAATCTGAAGCTAAATTGTTCATTTCGCATGAATTTGAAGCTAAATCGTTTATTTTAAATCGCTATTTCGTTCGAATTTGTGTCGAAATCGTGTATTTCGCATGAATCTGAAGCTAAATTGTTCATTTGGCATGTATTTGAAGCTAAATCGATCTTTTAAAATCGCTATTTCCCACGAATTTGAATCGAAATCGTATGATTCGCATGATATTGAAGTTAAATCGTTCGTTTCGTGTGGATTTAAAGCTAATTCGTGTATTTCGCATGAATCTGAAGCTATATTGTTCATTTCGCATGAATTTGAAGCTAAATCGTTTATTTAAAATCGCTATTTCGTTCGAATTTGTGTCGAAATCGTGTATTTCGAATGAATCTGAAGCAAAATTGTTCATTTGGAATGAATTTGAAGCTAAATCGATCGTTTAAAAATCGCTATTTCGCACGAATTTGAATCGAAATCGTATGTTTCGCATGATATTGAAGTTAAATCGTTCGATTCGTGTGGATTTAAAGCTAATTCGTGTATTTCGCATGAATCTGAAGCTAAATTGTTCATTTCGCATGAATTTGAAGCTAAATCGTTTATTTAAAATCGCTATTTCGTTCGAATTTGTGTCGAAATCGTGTATTTCGAATGAATCTGAAGCTAAATTGTTCATTTGGCATGAATTTGAAGCTAAATCGATCGTTTAAAATCGCTATTTCGCACGAATTTGAATCGAAATCGTATGTTTCGCATGATATTGAAGTTAAATCGTTTGTTTCGTGTGGATTTAAAGCTAATTCGTGTATTTCGCATGAATCTGAAGCTAAATTGTTCATTTCGCATGAATTTGAAAACTAAATTGTTCATTTCGCGTGAATTTGAAACTAAATCGTTTATTTAAAATCGCTATTTCGTTCGAATTTGTCTAGAAATCGTGTATTTCGCATGAATCTGAAGCTAAATTGTTCATTTGGCATGTATTTGAAGCTAAATCGATCTTTTAAAATCGCTATTTCCACGAATTTCAATCGAAATCGTATGTTTCGCATGATATTGAAGTTAAATCGTTTGTTTCGTGTGGATTTAAAGCTAATTCGTGTATTTCGCATGAATCTGAAGCTAAATTGTTCATTTCGCATGAATTTGAAGCTAAATCGTTTATTTAAAATCGCTATTTCGTTCGAATTTGTGTCGAAATCGTGTATTTCGCATGAATCTGAAGCTAAATTGTTCATTTGGCATGAATTTGAAGCTAAATCGATCGTTTAAAATCGCTATTTCGCACGAATTTGAATCGAAATCGTATGTTTCGCATGATATTGAAGTTAAATCGTTTGTTTCGTGTGGATTTAAAGCTATTCGTGTACTTCGCATGAATCTGAAGCTAAATTGTTCATTTCGCATGAATTTGAAACTAAATTGTAGATTTCGCGTGAATTTGAAACTAAATCGTTTACTTCAAATCGCTATTTCGTTCGAATTTGTGTCGAAATCGTGTATTTCGCATGAATCTGAAGCTAAATTGTTCATCTGGCATGAATTTGAAGCTAAATCGATCGTTTAAAATCGCTATTTCGCACGAATTTGAATCGAAATCGTATGGTTCGCATGATATTGAAGTTAAATCGTTTGTTTCGTGTGGATTTAAAGCTAATTCGTGTATTTCGCATGAATCTAAAGCTAAATTGTTCATTTCGCATGAATTTGAAACTAAATTGTTCATTTCGCGTGAATTTTAAACTAAATCGTTTATTTAAAATCGCTATTTCGTTCGAATTTATCTAGAAATCGTGTATTTCGCATGAATCTGAAGCTAAATTGTTCATTTGGCATGTATTTTGAAGCTAAATCGATCTTTTAAAATCGCTATTTCCCACGAATTTCAATCGAAATCGTATGTTTCGCATGATATTGAAGTTAAATCGTTTGTTTCGTGTGGATTTAAAGCTAATCCGTGTATTTCGCATGAAACTGAAGCTAAATTGTTCATTTCGCATGAATTCGAAGCTAAATCGTTTATTTAAAATCGCTATTTCGTTCGAATTTGTGTCGAAATCGTGTATTTCGCATGAATCTGAAGCTAAATTGTTCATTTGGCATGAATTTGAAGCTAAATCGATCGTTTAAAATCGCTATTTCGCACGAATTTGAATCGAAATCGTATGATTCGCATGATATTGAAGTTAAATCGTTTGTTTCGTGTGGATTTAAAGCTAATTCGTGTATTTCGCATGAATCTGAAGCTAAATTGTTCATTTCGCATGAATTTGAAGCTAAATCGTTTATTTAAAATCGCTATTCGTTCGAATTTGTGTCGAAATCGTGTATTTCGCATGAATCTGAAGCTAAATTGTTCATTTGGCATGAATTTGAAGCTAAATCGATCGTTTAAAATCGCTATTTCCCACGAATTTGAATCGAAATCGTATGATTCGCATGATATTGAAGTTAAATCGTTCGTTTCGTGTGGATTTAAAGCTAATTCGTGTATTTCGCATGAATCTGAAGCTATATTGTTCATTTCGCATGAATTTGAAGCTAAATCGTTTATTTAAAATCGCTATTTCGTTCGAATTTGTGTCGAAATCGTGTATTTCGAATGAATCTGAAGCTAAATTGTTCATTTGGCATGAATTTGAAGCTAAATCGATCGTTTAAAATCGCTATTTCGCACGAATTTGAATCGAAATCGTATGTTTCGCATGATATTGAAGTTAAATCGTTTGTTTCGTGTGGATTTAAAGCTAATTCGTGTATTTCGAATGAATCTGAAGCTAAATTGTTCATTTCGCATGAATTTGAAACTAAATTGTTCATTTCGCGTGAATTTGAAACTAAATCGTTTACTTAAAATCGCTATTTCGTTCGAATTTGTCTAGAAATCGTGTATTTCGCATGAATCTGAAGCTAAATTGTTCATTTGGCATGTATTTGAAGCTAAATCGATCTTTTAAAATCGCTATTTCCCACGAATTTCAATCGAAATCGTATGTTTCGCATGATATTGAAGTTAAATCGTTTGTTTCGTGTGGATTTAAAGCTAATTCGTGTATTTCGCATGAATCTGAAGCTAAATTGTTCATTTCGCATGAATTTGAAGCTAAATCGTTTATTTAAAATCGCTATTTCGTTCGAATTTGTGTCGAAATCGTGTATTTCGCATGAATCTGAAGCTAAATTGTTCATTTGGCATGAATTTGAAGCTAAATCGATCGTTTAAAATCGCTATTTCGCACGAATTTGAATCGAAATCGTATGTTTCGCATGATATTGAAGTTAAATCGTTTGTTTCGTGTGGATTTAAAGCTAATTCGTGTACTTCGCATGAATCTGAAGCTAAATTGTTCATTTCGCATGAATTTGAAACTAAATTGTAGATTTCGCGTGAATTTGAAACTAAATCGTTTACCTTCAAATCGCTATTTCGTTAGAATTTGTGTCGAAATCGTGTATTTCGCATGAATCTGAAGCTTAATTGTTCATCTGGCATGAATTTGAAGCTAAATCGATCGTTTAAAATCGCTATTTCGCACGAATTTGAATCGAAATCGTATGTTTCGCATGATATTGAAGTTAAATCGTTTGTTTCGTGTGGATTTAAAGCTAATTCGTGTATTTCGCATGAATCTAAAGCTAAATTGTTCAATTCGCATGAATTTGAAACTAATTGTTCATTTCGCGTGAATTTTAAACTAAATCGTTTATTTAAAATCGCTATTTCGTTCGAATTTGTCTAGAAATCGTGTATTTCGCATGAATCTGAAGCTAAATTGTTTATTTGGCATGTATTTGAATCTAAATCGATCTTTTAAAATCGCTATTTCCCACGAATTTCAATCGAAATCGTATGTTTCGCATGATATTGAAGTTAAATCGTTTGTTTCGTGTGGATTTAAAGCTAATTCGTGTATTTCGCATGAATCTGAAGCTAAATTGTTCATTTCGCATGAATTTGAAACTAAATTGTTCATTTCGCGTGAATTTGAAACTAAATCGTTTATTTAAAATCGCTATTTCGTTCGAATTTGTCTAGAAATCGTGTATTTCGCATGAATCTGAAGCTAAATTGTTCATTTGGCATGTATTTGAAGCTAAATCGATCTTTTAAAATCGCTATTTCCCACGAATTTCAATCGAAATCGTATGTTTCGCATGATATTGAAGTTAAATCGTTTGTTTCGTGTGGATTTAAAGCTAATCCGTGTATTTCGCATGAAACTGAAGCTAAATTGTTCATTTCGCATGAATTCGAAGCTAAATCGTTTATTTAAAATCGCTATTTCGTTCGAATTTGTGTCGAAATCGTGTATTTCGCATGAATCTGAAGCTAAATTGTTCATTTGGCATGAATTTGAAGCTAAATCGATCGTTTAAAATCGCTATTTCGCACGAATTTGAATCGAAATCGTATGATTCGCATGATATTGAAGTTAAATCGTTTGTTTCGTGTGGATTTAAAGCTAATTCGTGTATTTCGCATGAATCTGAAGCTAAATTGTTCATTTCGCATGAATTTGAAGCTAAATCGTTTATTTAAAATCGCTATTTCGTTCGAATTTGTGTCGAAATCGTGTATTTCGCATGAATCTGAAGCTAAATTGTTCATTTGGCATGAATTTGAAGCTAAATCGATCGTTTAAAAATCGCTATTTCCACGAATTTGAATCGAAATCGTATGATTCGCATGATATTGAAGTTAAAATCGTTCGTTTCGTGTGGATTTAAAGCTAATTCGTGTATTTCGCATGAATCTGAAGCTATATTGTTCATTTCGCATGAATTTGAAGCTAAATCGTTTATTTAAAATCGCTATTTCGTTCGAATTTGTGTCGAAATCGTGTATTTCGAATGAATCTGAAGCTAAATTGTTCATTTGGCATGAATTTGAAGCTAAATCGATCGTTTAAAATCGCTATTTCGCACGAATTTGAATCGAAATCGTATGTTTCGCATGATATTGAAGTTAAATCGTTTGTTTCGTGTGGATTTAAAGCTAATTCGTGTATTTCGCATGAATCTGAAGCTAAATTGTTCATTTCGCATGAATTTGAAACTAAATTGTTCATTTCGCGTGAATTTGAAACTAAATCGTTTATTTAAAATCGCTATTTCGTTCGAATTTGTCTAGAAATCGTGTATTTCGCATGAATCTGAAGCTAAATTGTTCATTTGGCATGTATTTGAAGCTAAATCGATCTTTAAAATCGCTATTTCCCACGAATTTCATCGAAATCGTATGTTTCGCATGATATTGAAGTTAAATCGTTTGTTTCGTGTGGATTTAAAGCTAATTCGTGTATTTCGCATGAATCTGAAGCTAAATTGTTCATTTGGCATGAATTTGAAGCTAAATCGATCGTTTAAAATCGCTATTTCGCACGAATTTGAATGGAAATCGTATGTTTCGCATGATATTGAAGTTAAATCGTTCGATTCGTGTGGATTTAAAGCTAATTCGTGTATTTCGCATGAATCTGAAACTAAATTGTTCATTTCGCGTGAATTTTAAACTAAATCGTTATTTAAAATCGCTATTTCGTTCGAATTTGTCTAGAAATCGTGTATTTCGCATGAATCTGAAGCTAAATTGTTTATTTGGCATGTATTTGAATCTAAATCGATCTTTTAAAATCGCTATTTCCCACGAATTTCAATCGAAATCGTATGTTTCGCATGATATTGAAGTTAAATCGTTTGTTTCGTGTGGATTTAAAGCTAATTCGTGTATTTCGCATGAATCTAAATCTAGATTGTTCATTTCGCATGAATTTGAAACTAAATTGTTCATTTCGCGTGAATTTTAAACTAAATCGTTTATTTAAAATCGCTATTTCGTTCGAATTTGTCTAGAAATCGTGTATTTCGCATGAATCTGAAGCTAAATTGTTCATTTGGCATGTATTTGAATCTAAATCGATCTTTTAAAATCGCTATTTCCCACGAATTTCAATCGAAATCGTATGTTTCGCATGATATTGAAGTTAAATCGTTTGTTTCGTGTGGATTTAAAGCTAATTCGTGTATTTCGCATGAATCTGAAGCTAAATTGTTCATTTCGCATGAATTTGAAGCTAAATCGTTTATTTAAAATCGCTATTTCGTTCGAATTTGTGTCGAAATCGTGTATTTCGCATGAATCTGAAGCTAATTGTTCATTTGGCATGTATTTGAAGCTAAATCGATCTTTTAAATCGCTATTTCCCACGAATTTCAATCGAAATCGTATGTTTCGCATGATATTGAAGTTAAATCGTTTGTTTCGTGTGGATTTAAAGCTAATCCGTGTATTTCGCATGAAACTGAAGCAAAATTGTTCATTTCGCTTGAATTTGAAGCTAAATCGTTATTTAAAATCGCTATTTCGTTCGAATTTGTGTCGAAATCGTGTATTTCGCATGAATCTGAAGCTAAATTGTTCATTTGGCATGAATTTGAAGCTAAATCGATCGTTTAAAATCGCTATTTCGCACGAATTTGAATCGAAATCGTATGATTCGCATGATATTGAAGTTAAATCGTTTGTTTCGTGTGGATTTAAAGCTAATTCGTGTATTTCGCATGAATCTGAAGCTAAATTGTTCATTTCGCATGAATTTGAAGCTAAATCGTTTATTTAAAATCGCTATTTCGTTCGAATTTGTGTCGAAATCGTGTATTTCGCATGAATCTGAAGCTAAATTGTTCATTTGGCATGAATTTGAAGCTAAATCGATCGTTTAAAATCGCTATTTCGCACGAATTTGAATCGAAATCGTATGTTTCGCATGATATTGAAGTTAAATCGTTTGTTTCGTGTGGATTTAAAGCTAATTCGTGTACTTCGCATGAATCTGAAGCTAAATTGTTCATTTCGCATGAATTTGAAACTAAATTGTAGATTTCGCGTGAATTTGAAGCTAAATCGTTTATTTAAAATCGCTATTTCGTTCGAGTTTGTGTCGAAATCGTGTATTTCGCATGAATCTGAAGCTAAATTGTTCATTTGGCATGTATTTGAAGCTAAATCGATCTTTTAAATCGCTATTTTCCACGAATTTCAATCGAAATCGTATGTTTCGCATGATATTGAAGTTAAATCGTTTGTTTCGTGTGGATTTAAAGCTAATTCGTGTATTTCGCATGAATCTGAAGCTAAATTGTTCATTTCGCATGATTTTTGAAGCTAAATCGTTTATTTAAAATCGCTATTTCGTTCGAATTTGTGTCGAAATCGTGTATTTCGCATGAATCTGAAGCTAAATTGTTCATTTGGCATGAATTTGAAGCTAAATCGATCGTTTAAAATCGCTATTTCGCACGATTTGAATCGAGAAATCGTATGATTCGCATGATATTGAAGTTAAATCTGTCGTTTCGTGTGGATTTAAAGCTAATTCGTGTATTTCGCATGAATCTGAAGCTAATTGTTCATTTCGCATGAATTTGAAGCTAAATCGTTTATTTAAATCGCTATTTCGTTCGAATTTGTGTCGAAATCGTGTATTTCGCATGAATCTGAAGCTAAATTGTTCATTTGGCATGTATTTGAAGCTAAATCGATCTTTTAAAATCGCTATTTCCCACGAATTTGAATCGAAATCGTATGATTCGCATGATATTGAAGTTAAATCGTTCGTTTCGTGTGGATTTAAAGCTAATTCGTGTATTTCGCATGAATCTGAAGCTATATTGTTCATTTCGCATGAATTTGAAGCTAAATCGTTTATTTAAAATCGCTATTTCGTTCGAATTTGTGTCGAAATCGTGTATTTCGAATGAATCTGAAGCAAAATTGTTCATTTGGAATGAATTTGAAGCTAAATCGATCGTTTAAAATCGCTATTTCGCACGAATTTGAATCGAAATCGTATGTTTCGCATGATATTGAAGTTAAATCGTTCGATTCGTGTGGATTTAAAGCTAATTCGTGTATTTCGCATGAATCTGAAGCTAAATTGTTCATTTCGCATGAATTTGAAGCTAAATCGTTTATTTAAAATCGCTATTTCGTTCGAATTTGTGTCGAAATCGTGTATTTCGAATGAATCTGAAGCTAAATTGTTCATTTGGCATGAATTTGAAGCTAAATCGATCGTTTAAAATCGCTATTTCGCACGAATTTGAATCGAAATCGTATGTTTCGCATGATATTGAAGTTAAATCGTTTGTTTCGTGTGGATTTAAAGCTAATTCGTGTATTTCGCATGAATCTGAAGCTAAATTGTTCATTTCGCATGAATTTGAAACTAAATTGTTCATTTCGCGTGAATTTGAAACTAAATCGTTTATTTAAAATCGCTATTTCGTTCGAATTTGTCTAGAAATCGTGTATTTCGCATGAATCTGAAGCTAAATTGTTCATTTGGCATGTATTTGAAGCTAAATCGATCTTTTAAAATCGCTATTTCCCACGAATTTCAATCGAAATCGTATGTTTCGCATGATATTGAAGTTAAATCGTTTGTTTCGTGTGGATTTAAAGCTAATTCGTGTATTTCGCATGAATCTGAAGCTAAATTGTTCATTTCGCATGAATTTGAAGCTAAATCGTTTATTTAAAATCGCTATTTCGTTCGAATTTGTGTCGAAATCGTGTATTTCGCATGAATCTGAAGCTAAATTGTTCATTTGGCATGAATTTGAAGCTAAATCGATCGTTTAAAATCGCTATTTCGCACGAATTTGAATCGAAATCGTATGTTTCGCATGATATTGAAGTTAAATCGTTTGTTTCGTGTGGATTTAAAGCTAATTCGTGTACTTCGCATGAATCTGAAGCTAAATTGTTCATTTCGCATGAATTTGAAACTAAATTGTAGATTTCGCGTGAATTTGAAACTAAATCGTTTACTTCAAATCGCTATTTCGTTCGAATTTGTGTCGAAATCGTGTATTTCGCATGAATCTGAAGCTAAATTGTTCATCTGGCATGAATTTGAAGCTAAATCGATCGTTTAAAATCGCTATTTCGCACGAATTTGAATCGAAATCGTATGGTTCGCATGATATTGAAGTTAAATCGTTTGTTTCGTGTGGATTTAAAGCTAATTCGTGTATTTCGCATGAATCTAAAGCTAAATTGTTCATTTCGCATGAATTTGAAACTAAATTGTTCATTTCGCGTGAATTTTAAACTAAATCGTTTATTTAAAATCGCTATTTCGTTCGAATTTATCTAGAAATCGTGTATTTCGCATGAATCTGAAGCTAAATTGTTCATTTGGCATGTATTTGAAGCTAAATCGATCTTTTAAAATCGCTATTTCCCACGAATTTCAATCGAAATCGTATGTTTCGCATGATATTGAAGTTAAATCGTTTGTTTCGTGTGGATTTAAAGCTAATCCGTGTATTTCGCATGAAACTGAAGCTAAATTGTTCATTTCGCATGAATTCGAAGCTAAATCGTTTATTTAAAATCGCTATTTCGTTCGAATTTGTGTCGAAATCGTGTATTTCGCATGAATCTGAAGCTAAATTGTTCATTTGGCATGAATTTGAAGCTAAATCGATCGTTTAAAATCGCTATTTCGCACGAATTTGAATCGAAATCGTATGATTCGCATGATATTGAAGTTAAATCGTTTGTTTCGTGGTGGATTTAAAGCTAATTCGTGTATTTCGCATGAATCTGAAGCTAAATTGTTCATTTCGCATGAATTTGAAGCTAAATCGTTTATTTAAAATCGCTATTTCGTTCGAATTTGTGTCGAAATCGTGTATTTCGCATGAATCTGAAGCTAAATTGTTCATTTGGCATGAATTTGAAGCTAAATCGATCGTTTAAAATCGCTATTTCCCACGAATTTGAATCGAAATCGTATGATTCGCATGATATTGAAGTTAAATCGTTCGTTTCGTGTGGATTTAAAGCTAATTCGTGTATTTCGCATGAATCTGAAGCTATATTGTTCATTTCGCATGAATTTGAAGCTAAATCGTTTATTTAAAATCGCTATTTCGTTCGAATTTGTGTCGAAATCGTGTATTTCGAATGAATCTGAAGCTAAATTGTTCATTTGGCATGAATTTGAAGCTAAATCGATCGTTTAAAATCGCTATTTCGCACGAATTTGAATCGAAATCGTATGTTTCGCATGATATTGAAGTTAAATCGTTTGTTTCGTGTGGATTTAAAGCTAATTCGTGTATTTCGAATGAATCTGAAGCTAAATTGTTCATTTCGCATGAATTTGAAACTAAATTGTTCATTTCGCGTGAATTTGAAACTAAATCGTTTACTTAAAATCGCTATTTCGTTCGAATTTGTCTAGAAATCGTGTATTTCGCATGAATCTGAAGCTAAATTGTTCATTTGGCATGTATTTGAAGCTAAATCGATCTTTTAAAATCGCTATTTCCCACGAATTTCAATCGAAATCGTATGTTTCGCATGATATTGAAGTTAAATCGTTTGTTTCGTGTGGATTTAAAGCTAATTCGTGTATTTCGCATGAATCTGAAGCTAAATTGTTCATTTCGCATGAATTTGAAGCTAAATCGTTTATTTAAAATCGCTATTTCGTTCGAATTTGTGTCGAAATCGTGTATTTCGCATGAATCTGAAGCTAAATTGTTCATTTGGCATGAATTTGAAGCTAAATCGATCGTTTAAAATCGCTATTTCGCACGAATTTGAATCGAAATCGTATGTTTCGCATGATATTGAAGTTAAATCGTTTGTTTCGTGTGGATTTAAAGCTAATTCGTGTACTTCGCATGAATCTGAAGCTAAATTGTTCATTTCGCATGAATTTGAAACTAAATTGTAGATTTCGCGTGAATTTGAAACTAAATCGTTTACTTCAAATCGCTATTTCGTTAGAATTTGTGTCGAAATCGTGTATTTCGCATGAATCTGAAGCTTAATTGTTCATCTGGCATGAATTTGAAGCTAAATCGATCGTTTAAAATCGCTATTCGCACGAATTTGAATCGAAATCGTATGTTTCGCATGATATTGAAGTTAAATCGTTTGTTTCGTGTGGATTTAAAGCTAATTCGTGTATTTCGCATGAATCTAAAGCTAAATTGTTCAATTCGCATGAATTTGAAACTAAATTGTTCATTTCGCGTGAATTTTAAACTAAATCGTTTATTTAAAATCGCTATTTCGTTCGAATTTGTCTAGAAATCGTGTATTTCGCATGAATCTGAAGCTAAATTGTTTATTTGGCATGTATTTGAATCTAAATCGATCTTTTAAAATCGCTATTTCCCACGAATTTCAATCGAAATCGTATGTTTCGCATGATATTGAAGTTAAATCGTTTGTTTCGTGTGGATTTAAAGCTAATTCGTGTATTTCGCATGAATCTGAAGCTAAATTGTTCATTTCGCATGAATTTGAAACTAAATTGTTCATTTCGCGTGAATTTGAAACTAAATCGTTTATTTAAAATCGCTATTTCGTTCGAATTTGTCTAGAAATCGTGTATTTCGCATGAATCTGAAGCTAAATTGTTCATTTGGCATGTATTTGAAGCTAAATCGATCTTTTAAAATCGCTATTTCCCACGAATTTCAATCGAAATCGTATGTTTCGCATGATATTGAAGTTAAATCGTTTGTTTCGTGTGGATTTAAAGCTAATCCGTGTATTTCGCATGAAACTGAAGCTAAATTGTTCATTTCGCATGAATTCGAAGCTAAATCGTTTATTTAAAATCGCTATTTCGTTCGAATTTGTGTCGAAATCGTGTATTTCGCATGAATCTGAAGCTAAATTGTTCATTTGGCATGAATTTGAAGCTAAATCGATCGTTTAAAATCGCTATTTCGCACGAATTTGAATCGAAATCGTATGATTCGCATGATATTGAAGTTAAATCGTTTGTTTCGTGTGGATTTAAAGCTAATTCGTGTATTTCGCATGAATCTGAAGCTAAATTGTTCATTTCGCATGAATTTGAAGCTAAATCGTTTATTTAAAATCGCTATTTCGTTCGAATTTGTGTCGAAATCGTGTATTTCGCATGAATCTGAAGCTAAATTGTTCATTTGGCATGAATTTGAAGCTAAATCGATCGTTTAAAATCGCTATTTCCCACGAATTTGAATCGAAATCGTATGATTCGCATGATATTGAAGTTAAATCGTTCGTTTCGTGTGGATTTAAAGCTAATTCGTGTATTTCGCATGAATCTGAAGCTATATTGTTCATTTCGCATGAATTTGAAGCTAAATCGTTTATTTAAAATCGCTATTTCGTTCGAATTTGTGTCGAAATCGTGTATTTCGAATGAATCTGAAGCTAAATTGTTCATTTGGCATGAATTTGAAGCTAAATCGATCGTTTAAAATCGCTATTTCGCACGAATTTGAATCGAAATCGTATGTTTCGCATGATATTGAAGTTAAATCGTTTGTTTCGTGTGGATTTAAAGCTAATTCGTGTATTTCGCATGAATCTGAAGCTAAATTGTTCATTTCGCATGAATTTGAAACTAAATTGTTCATTTCGCGTGAATTTGAAACTAAATCGTTTATTTAAAATCGCTATTTCGTTCGAATTTGTCTAGAAATCGTGTATTTCGCATGAATCTGAAGCTAAATTGTTCATTTGGCATGTATTTGAAGCTAAATCGATCTTTTAAAATCGCTATTTCCCACGAATTTCAATCGAAATCGTATGTTTCGCATGATATTGAAGTTAAATCGTTTGTTTCGTGTGGATTTAAAGCTAATTCGTGTATTTCGCATGAATCTGAAGCTAAATTGTTCATTTCGCATGAATTTGAAGCTAAATCGTTTATTTAAAATCGCTATTTCGTTCGAATTTGTGTCGAAATCGTGTATTTCGCATGAATCTGAAGCTAAATTGTTCATTTGGCATGAATTTGAAGCTAAATCGATCGTTTAAAATCGCTATTTCGCACGAATTTGAATCGAAATCGTATGTTTCGCATGATATTGAAGTTAAATCGTTTGTTTCGTGTGGATTTAAAGCTAATTCGTGTACTTCGCATGAATCTGAAGCTAAATTGTTCATTTCGCATGAATTTGAAACTAAATTGTAGATTTCGCGTGAATTTGAAACTAAATCGTTTACTTCAAATCGCTATTTCGTTCGAATTTGTGTCGAAATCGTGTATTTCGCATGAATCTGAAGCTTAATTGTTCATCTGGCATGAATTTGAAGCTAAATCGATCGTTTAAAATCGCTATTTCGCACGAATTTGAATCGAAATCGTATGTTTCGCATGATATTGAAGTTAAATCGTTTGTTTCGTGTGGATTTAAAGCTAATTCGTGTATTTCGCATGAATCTAAAGCTAAATTGTTCATTTCGCATGAATTTGAAACTAAATTGTTCATTTCGCGTGAATTTTAAACTAAATCGTTTATTTAAAATCGCTATTTCGTTCGAATTTGTCTAGAAATCGTGTATTTCGCATGAATCTGAAGCTAAATTGTTTATTTGGCATGTATTTGAATCTAAATCGATCTTTTAAAATCGCTATTTCCCACGAATTTCAATCGAAATCGTATGTTTCGCATGATATTGAAGTTAAATCGTTTGTTTCGTGTGGATTTAAAGCTAATTCGTGTATTTCGCATGAATCTGAAGCTAAATTGTTCATTTCGCATGAATTTGAAACTAAATTGTTCATTTCGCGTGAATTTGAAACTAAATCGTTTATTTAAAATCGCTATTTCGTTCGAATTTGTCTAGAAATCGTGTATTTCGCATGAATCTGAAGCTAAATTGTTCATTTGGCATGTATTTGAAGCTAAATCGATCTTTTAAAATCGCTATTTCCCACGAATTTCAATCGAAATCGTATGTTTCGCATGATATTGAAGTTAAATCGTTTGTTTCGTGTGGATTTAAAGCTAATTCGTGTATTTCGCATGAATCTGAAGCTAAATTGTTCATTTCGCATGAATTTGAAGCTAAATCGTTTATTTAAAATCGCTATTTCGTTCGAATTTGTGTCGAAATCGTGTATTTCGCATGAATCTGAAGCTAAATTGTTCATTTGGCATGAATTTGAAGCTAAATCGATCGTTTAAAATCGCTATTTCGCACGAATTTGAATCGAAATCGTATGTTTCGCATGATATTGAAGTTAAATCGTTTGTTTCGTGTGGATTTAAAGCTAATTCGTGTACTTCGCATGAATCTGAAGCTAAATTGTTCATTTCGCATGAATTTGAAACTAAACTGTAGATTTCGCGTGAATTTGAAACTAAATCGTTTACTTCAAATCGCTATTTCGTTCGAATTTGTGTCGAAATCGTGTATTTCGCATGAATCTGAAGCTAAATTGTTCATCTGGCATGAATTTGAAGCTAAATCGATCGTTTAAAATCGCTATTTCGCACGAATTTGAATCGAAATCGTATGTTTCGCATGATATTGAAGTTAAATCGTTTGTTTCGTGTGGATTTAAAGCTAATTCGTGTATTTCGCATGAATCTAAAGCTAAATTGTTCATTTCGCATGAATTTGAAACTAAATTGTTCATTTCGCGTGAATTTTAAACTAAATCGTTTATTTAAAATCGCTATTTCGTTCGAATTTGTCTAGAAATCGTGTATTTCGCATGAATCTGAAGCTAAATTGTTCATTTGGCATGTATTTGAATCTAAATCGATCTTTTAAAATCGCTATTTCCCACGAATTTCAATCGAAATCGTATGTTTCGCATGATATTGAAGTTAAATCGTTTGTTTCGTGTGGATATAAAGCTAATTCGTGTATTTCGCATGAATCTGAAGCTAAATTGTTCATCTGGCATGAATTTGAAGCTAAATCGATCGTTTAAAATCGCTATTTCGCACGAATTTGAATCGAAATCGTATGTTTCGCATGATATTGAAGTTAAATCGTTTGTTTCGTGTGGATTTAAAGCTAATTCGTGTATTTCGCATGAATCTAAAGCTAAATTGTTCATTTCGCATGAATTTGAAACTAAATTGTTCATTTCGCATGAATTTGAAGCTAAATCGTTTATTTAAAATCGCTATTTCGTTCGAATTTGTGTCGAAATCGTGTATTTCGCATGAATCTGAAGCTAAATTGTTCATTTGGCATGAATTTGAAGCTAAATCGATCGTTTAATATCGCTATTTCGCACGAATTTGAATCGAAATCGTATGTTTCGCATGATATTGAAGTTAAATCGTTTGTTTCGTGTGGATTTAAAGCTAATCCGTGTATTTCGCATGAATCTGAAGCTAAATTGTTCATTTGGCATGTATTTGAAGCTAAATCGATCTTTTAAAATCGCTATTTCCCACGAATTTCAATCGAAATCGTATGTTTCGCATGATATTGAAGTTAAATCGTTTGTTTCGTGTGGATTTAAAGCTAATTCGTGTATTTCGCATGAATCTGAAGCTAAATTGTTCATTTCGCATGATTTTGAAGCTAAATCGTTTATTTAAAATCGCTATTTCGTTCGAATTTGTGTCGAAATCGTGTATTTCGCATGAATCTGAAGCTAAATTGTTCATTTGGCATGAATTTGAAGCTAAATCGATCGTTTAAAATCGCTATTTCGCACGAATTTGAATCGAAATCGTATGATTCGCATGATATTGAAGTTAAATCTGTCGTTTCGTGTGGATTTAAAGCTAATTCGTGTATTTCGCATGAATCTGAAGCTAAATTGTTCATTTCGCATGAATTTGAAGCTAAATCGTTTATTTTAAATCGCTATTTCGTTCGAATTTGTGTCGAAATCGTGTATTTCGCATGAATCTGAAGCTAAATTGTTCATTTGGCATGTATTTGAAGCTAAATCGATCTTTTAAAATCGCTATTTCCCACGAATTTGAATCGAAATCGTATGATTCGCATGATATTGAAGTTAAATCGTTCGTTTCGTGTGGATTTAAAGCTAATTCGTGTATTTCGCATGAATCTGAAGCTATATTGTTCATTTCGCATGAATTTGAAGCTAAATCGTTTATTTAAAATCGCTATTTCGTTCGAATTTGTGTCGAAATCGTGTATTTCGAATGAATCTGAAGCTAAATTGTTCATTTGGCATGAATTTGAAGCTAAATCGATCGTTTAAAATCGCTATTTCGCACGAATTTGAATGGAAATCGTATGTTTCGCATGATATTGAAGTTAAATCGTTCGATTCGTGTGGATTTAAAGCTAATTCGTGTATTTCGCATGAATCTGAAACTAAATTGTTCATTTCGCGTGAATTTTAAACTAAATCGTTTATTTAAAATCGCTATTTCGTTCGAATTTGTCTAGAAATCGTGTATTTCGCATGAATCTGAAGCTAAATTGTTTATTTGGCATGTATTTGAATCTAAATCGATCTTTTAAAATCGCTATTTCCCACGAATTTCAATCGAAATCGTATGTTTCGCATGATATTGAAGTTAAATCGTTTGTTTCGTGTGGATTTAAAGCTAATTCGTGTATTTCGCATGAATCTAAATCTAGATTGTTCATTTCGCATGAATTTGAAACTAAATTGTTCATTTCGCGTGAATTTTAAACTAAATCGTTTATTTAAAATCGCTATTTCGTTCGAATTTGTCTAGAAATCGTGTATTTCGCATGAATCTGAAGCTAAATTGTTCATTTGGCATGTATTTGAATCTAAATCGATCTTTTAAAATCGCTATTTCCCACGAATTTCAATCGAAATCGTATGTTTCGCATGATATTGAAGTTAAATCGTTTGTTTCGTGTGGATTTAAAGCTAATTCGTGTATTTCGCATGAATCTGAAGCTAAATTGTTCATTTCGCATGAATTTGAAACTAAATTGTTCATTTCGCGTGAATTTGAAACTAAATCGTTTATTTAAAATCGCTATTTCGTTCGAATTTGTCTAGAAATCGTGTATTTCGCATGAATCTGAAGCTAAATTGTTCATTTGGCATGTATTTGAAGCTAAATCGATCTTTTAAAATCGCTATTTCGCACGAATTTGAATCGAAATCGTATGTTTCGCATGATATTGAAGTTAAATCGTTTGTTTCGTGTGGATTTAAAGCTAATTCGTGTATTTCGCATGAATCTGAAGCTAAATTGTTCATTTCGCATGAATTTGAAGCTAAATCGTTTATTTAAAATCGCTATTTCGTTCGAATTTGTGTCGAAATCGTGTATTTCGCATGAATTTGAAGCTAAATCGTTTATTTTAAATCGCTATTTCGTTCGAATTTGTGTCGAAATCGTGTATTTCGCATGAATCTGAAGCTAAATTGTTCATTTGGCATGTATTTGAAGCTAAATCGATCTTTTAAAATCGCTATTTCCCACGAATTTGAATCGAAATCGTATGATTCGCATGATATTGAAGTTAAATCGTTCGTTTCGTGTGGATTTAAAGCTAATTCGTGTATTTCGCATGAATCTGAAGCTATATTGTTCATTTCGCATGAATTTGAAGCTAAATCGTTTATTTAAAATCGCTATTTCGTTCGAATTTGTGTCGAAATCGTGTATTTCGAATGAATCTGAAGCTAAATTGTTCATTTGGCATGAATTTGAAGCTAAATCGATCGTTTAAAATCGCTATTTCGCACGAATTTGAATGGAAATCGTATGTTTCGCATGATATTGAAGTTAAATCGTTCGATTCGTGTGGATTTAAAGCTAATTCGTGTATTTCGCATGAATCTGAAGCTAAATTGTTCATTTCGCATGAATTTGAAGCTAAATCGTTTATTTAAAATCGCTATTTCGTTCGAATTTGTGTCGAAATCGTGTATTTCGAATGAATCTGAAGCAGCTAATTGTTCATCTTGCCATGAATTTGAAGCTAAATCGATCGTTTAAAATCGCTATTTCGCACGAATTTGAATCGAAATCGTATGTTTCGCATGATATTGAAGTTAAATCGTTGTTTCGTGTGGATTTAAAGCTAATTCGTGTATTTCGCATGAATCTAAAGCTAAATTGTTCATTTCGCATGAATTTGAAACTAAATTGTTCATTTCGCGTGAATTTTAAACTAAATCGTTTATTTAAAATCGGCTATTTCGTTTCGAATTTGTCTAGAAATCGTGTATTTCGCATGAATCTGAAGCTAAATTGTTCATTTGGCATGTATTTGAATCTAAATCGATCTTTTAAAATCGCTATTTCCCACGAATTTCAATCGAAATCGTATGTTTCGCATGATATTGAAGTTAAATCGTTTGTTTCGTGTGGATTTAAAGCTAATTCGTGTATTTCGCATGAATCTGAAGCTAAATGTTCATTTCGCATGAATTTGAAACTAAATTGTTCATTTCGCGTGAATTGAAACTAAATCGTTATTAAAATCGCTATTTCGTTCGAATTTGTCTAGAAATCGTGTATTTCGCATGAATCTGAAGCTAAATTGTTCATTTGGCATGTATTTGAAGCTAAATCGTTTATTAAAATCGCTATTTCGTTCGAATTTGTGTCGAAATCGTGTATTTCGCATGAATCTGAAGCTAAATTGTTCATTTGGCATGAATTTGAAGCTAAATCGATCGTTTAAAATCGCTATTTCGCACGAATTTGAATCGAAATCGTATGTTTCGCATGATATTGAAGTTAATCGTTTGTTTCGTGTGGATTAAAGCTAATTCGATGTACTTCGCATGAATCTGAAGCTAAATTGTTCATTTCGCATGAATTTGAAACTAAATTGTAGATTTCGCGTGAATTTGAAACTAATCGTTTACTTCAAATCGCTATTTCGTTCGAATTTGTGTCGAAATCGTGTATTTCGCATGAATCTGAAGCTAAATTGTTCATCTGGCATGAATTTGAAGCTAAATCGATCGTTTAAAATCGCTATTTCGCACGAATTTGAATCGAAATCGTATGATTCGCATGATATTGAAGTTAAATCTGTCGTTTCGTGTGGATTTAAAGCTAATTCGTGTATTTCGCATGAATCTGAAGCTAAATTGTTCATTTCGCATGAATTTGAAGCTAAATCGTTTATTTTAAATCGCTATTTCCGTTCGAATTTGTGTCGAAATCGTGTATTTCGCATGAATCTGAAGCTAATTGTTCATTTGGCATGTATTTGAGCTAAATCGATCTTTTAAAATCGCTATTTCGCACGAATTTGAATCGAAATCGTATGTTTCGCATGATATTGAAGTTAAATCGTTTGTTTCGTGTGGATTTAAAGCTAATTCGTGTATTTCGCATGAATCTGAAGCTAAATTGTTCATTTCGCATGAATTTGAAGCTAAATCGTTTATTTAAAATCGCTATTATCGTTCGAATTTGTGTCGAAATCGTGTATTTCGCATGAATCTGAAGCTAAATTGTTCATTTGGCATGAATTTGAAGCTAAATCGATCGTTTAAAATCGCTATTTCGCACGAATTGAATCGAAATCGTATGTTTCGCATGATATTGAAGTTAAATCGTTTGTTTCGTGTGGATTTAAAGCTAATTCGTGTACTTCGCATGAATCTGAAGCTAAATTGTTCATTTCGCATGAATTGAAACTAAATTGTAGATTCGCGTGAATTTGAAACTAAATCGTTTACTTCAAATCGCTATTTCGTTCGAATTTGTGTCGAAATCGTGTATTTCGCAATGAATCTGAAGCTAAATTGTTCATCTGGCATGAATTTGAAGCTAAATCGATCGTTTAAAATCGCTATTTCGCACGAATTTGAATCGAAATCGTATGGTTCGCATGATATTGAAGTTAAATCGTTTGTTTCGTGTGGATTTAAAGCTAATTCGTGTATTTCGCCATGAATCTAAAGCTAAATTGTTCATTTCGCATGGAATTTGAAACTAAATTGTTCATTTCGCGTGAATTTTAAACTAAATCGTTTATTTAAAATCGCTATTTCGTTCGAATTTGTCTTGAAATCGTGTATTTCGCATGATCTGAAGCTAAATTGTTCATTTGGCATGTATTTGAATCTAAATCGATCTTTTAAAATCGCTATTTCCCACGAATTTCAATCGAAATCGTATGTTTCGCATGATATTGATGTTAAATCGTTTGTTTCGTGTAGATTTAAGCTAATTCGTGTATTTCGCATGAATCTGAAGCTAAATTGTTCATTTCGCATGAATTTGAAGCTAAATCGTTATTTAAATCGCTATTTCGTTCGAATTTGTGTCGAAATCGTGTATTCGCATGAATCTGAAGCTAAATTGTTCATTTGGCATGAATTTGAAGCTAAATCGATCGTTTAAATCGCTATTTCGCACGAATTTGAATCGAAATCGTATGTTTCGCATGATATTGAAGTTAAATCGTTTGTTTCGTGTGGATTTAAAGCTAATTCGTGTACTTCGCATGAATCTGAAGCTAAATTGTTCATTTCGCATGAATTTGAAACTAAATTGTAGATTTCGCGTGAATTTGAAACTAAATCGTTTACTTCAAATCGCTATTTCGTTCGAATTTGTGTCGAAATCGTGTATTTCGCATGAATCTGAAGCTAAATTGTTCATCTGGCATGAATTTGAAGCTAAATCGATCGTTTAAAATCGCTATTTCGCACGAATTTGAATCGAAATCGTATGGTTCGCATGATATTGAAGTTAAATCGTTTGTTTCGTGTGGATTTAAAGCTAATTCGTGTATTTCGCATGAATCTAAAGCTAAATTGTTCATTTCGCATGAATTTGAAACTAAATTGTTCATTTCGCGTGAATTTTAAACTAAATCGTTTATTTAAAATCGCTATTTCGTTCGAATTTGTCTAGAAATCGTGTATTTCGCATGAATCTGAAGCTAAATTGTTCATTTGGCATGTATTTGAATCTAAATCGATCTTTTAAATCGCTATTCCCACGAATTTCAATCGAAATCGTATGTTTCGCATGATATTGATGTTAATCGTTTGTTTCGTGTGGATTTAAAGCTAATTCGTGTATTTCGCATGAATCTGAAGCTAAATTGTTCATTTCGCATGAATTTGAAGCTAAATCGTTTATTTAAAATCGCTATTTCGTTCGAATTTGTGTCGAAATCGTGTATTTCGCATGAATCTGAAGCTAAATTGTTCATTTTGGCATGTATTTGAAGCTAAATCGATCTTTTAAATCGCTATTTTCCCACGAATTTCAATCGAAATCGTATGTTTCGCATGATATTGAAGTTAAATCGTTTGTTTCGTGTGGATTTAAAGCTAATCCGTGTATTTCGCATGAAACTGAAGCTAAATTGTTCATTTCGCATGAATTCGAAGCTAAATCGTTTATTTAAAATCGCTATTTTCGTTCGAATTTGTGTCGAAATCGTGTATTTCGCATGAATCTGAAGCTAAATTGTTCATTTGGCATGAATTTGAAGCTAAATCGATCGTTTAAAATCGCTATTTCGCACGAATTTGAATCGAAATCGTATGATTCGCATGATATTGAAGTTAAATCTGTCGTTTCGTGGGGATTTAAAGCTAATTCGTGTATTTCGCATGAATCTGAAGCTAAATTGTTCATTTCGCATGAATTTGAAGCTAAATCGTTTATTTAAAATCGCTATTTCGTTCGAATTTGTGTCGAAATCGTGTATTTCGCATGAATCTGAAGCTAAATTGTTCATTTGGCATGAATTTGAATCTAAATCGATCGTTTAAAATCGCTATTTCCCACGAATTTGAATCGAAATCGTATGATTCGCATGATATTGAAGTTAAATCGTTCGTTTCGTGTGGATTTAAAGCTAATTCGTGTATTTCGCATGAATCTGAAGCTATATTGTTCATTTCGCATGAATTTGAAGCTAAATCGTTTATTTAAAATCGCTATTTCGTTCGAATTTGTGTCGAAATCGTGTATTTCGAATGAATCTGAAGCTAAATTGTTCATTTGGCATGAATTTGAAGCTAAATCGATCGTTTTAAAATCGCTATTTCGCACGAATTTGAATCGAAATCGTATGTTTCGCATGATATTGAAGTTAAATCGTTTGTTTCGTGTGGATTTAAAGCTAATTCGTGTATTTCGCATGAATCTGAAGCTAAATTGTTCATTTCGCATGAATTTGAAACTAAATTGTTCATTTCGCGTGAATTTGAAACTAAATCGTTTATTTAAAATCGCTATTTCGTTCGAATTTGTCTAGAAATCGTGTATTTCGCATGAATCTGAAGCTAAATTGTTCATTTGGCATGTATTTGAAGCTAAATCGATCTTTTAAAATCGCTATTTCCCACGAATTTCAATCGAAATCGTATGTTTCGCATGATATTGAAGTTAAATCGTTTGTTTCGTGTGGATTTAAAGCTAATTCGTGTATTTCGCATGAATCTGAAGCTAAATTGTTCATTTCGCATGAATTTGAAGCTAAATCGTTTATTTAAAATCGCTATTTCGATCGAATTTGTGTCGAAATCGTGTATTTCGCATGAATCTGAAGCTAAATTGTTCATTTGGCATGAATTTGAAGCTAAATCGATCGTTTAAAATCGCTATTTCGCACGAATTTGAATCGAAATCGTATGTTTCGCATGATATTGAAGTTAAATCGTTTGTTTCGTGTGGATTTAAAGCTAATTCGTGTACTTCGCATGAATCTGAAGCTAAATTGTTCATTTCGCATGAATTTGAAACTAAATTGTAGATTTCGCGTGAATTTGAAGCTAAATCGTTTATTTAAAATCGCTATTTCGTTCGAATTTGTGTCGAAATCGTGTATTTCGAATGAATCTGAAGCTAAATTGTTCATTTGGCATGTATTTGAAGCTAAATCGATCTTTTAAAATCGCTATTTCGCACGAATTTGAATCGAAATCGTATGTTTCGCATGATATTGAAGTTAAATCGTTTGTTTCGTGTGGATTTAAAGCTAATTCGTGTATTTCGCATGAATCTGAAGCTAAATTGTTCATTTCGCATGAATTTGAAGCTAAATCGTTTATTTAAAATCGCTATTTCGTTCGAATTTGTGTCGAAATCGTGTATTTCGCATGAATCTGAAGCTAAATTGTTCATTTGGCATGAATTTGAAGCTAAATCGATCGTTTAAAATCGCTATTTCGCACGAATTTGAATCGAAATCGTATGTTTCGCATGATATTGAAGTTAAATCGTTTGTTTCGTGTGGATTTAAAGCTAATTCGTGTACTTCGCATGAATCTGAAGCTAAATTGTTCATTTCGCATGAATTTGAAACTAAATTGTAGATTTCGCGTGAATTTGAAACTAAATCGTTTACTTCAAATCGCTATTTCGTTCGAATTTGTGTCGAAATCGTGTATTTCGCATGAATCTGAAGCTAAATTGTTCATCTGGCATGAATTTGAAGCTAAATCGATCGTTTAAAATCGCTATTTCGCACGAATTTGAATCGAAATCGTATGGTTCGCATGATATTGAAGTTAAATCGTTTGTTTCGTGTGGATTTAAAGCTAATTCGTGTATTTCGCATGAATCTAAAGCTAAATTGTTCATTTCGCATGAATTTGAAACTAAATTGTTCATTTCGCGTGAATTTTAAACTAAATCGTTTATTTAAAATCGCTATTTCGTTCGAATTTGTCTAGAAATCGTGTATTTCGCATGAATCTGAAGCTAAATTGTTCATTTGGCATGTATTTGAATCTAAATCGATCTTTTAAAATCGCTATTTCCCACGAATTTCAATCGAAATCGTATGTTTCGCATGATATTGATGTTAAATCG
Source organism: Megalopta genalis (assembly GCF_051020955.1). NCBI lineage: Eukaryota > Metazoa > Arthropoda > Insecta > Hymenoptera > Halictidae > Megalopta > Megalopta genalis. The sequence goes on along the minus strand of NW_027477019.1, from coordinate 80,461 downwards.
TTTGTTTCGTGTAGATTTAAAGCTAATTCGTGTATTTCGCATGAATCTGAAGCTAAATTGTTCATTTCGCATGAATTTGAAGCTAAATCGTTTATTTAAAATCGCTATTTCGTTCGAATTTGTGTCGAAATCGTGTATTTCGCATGAATCTGAAGCTAAATTGTTCATTTGGCATGAATTTGAAGCTAAATCGATCGTTTAAAATCGCTATTTCGCACGAATTTGAATCGAAATCGTATGTTTCGCATGATATTGAAGTTAAATCGTTTGTTTCGTGTGGATTTAAAGCTAATTCGTGTACTTCGCATGAATCTGAAGCTAAATTGTTCATTTCGCATGAATTTGAAGCTAAATCGTTTATTTTAAATCGCTATTTCGTTCGAATTTGTGTCGAAATCGTGTATTTCGCATGAATCTGAAGCTAAATTGTTCATTTGGCATGTATTTGAAGCTAAATCGATCTTTTAAAATCGCTATTTCCCACGAATTTCAATCGAAATCGTATGTTTCGCATGATATTGAAGTTAAATCGTTTGTTTCGTGTGGATTTAAAGCTAATTCGTGTATTTCGCATGAATCTGAAGCTAAATTGTTCATTTCGCATGATTTTGAAGCTAAATCGTTTATTTAAAATCGCTATTTCGTTCGAATTTGTGTCGAAATCGTGTATTTCGCATGAATCTGAAGCTAAATTGTTCATTTGGCATGAATTTGAAGCTAAATCGATCGTTTAAAATCGCTATTTCGCACGAATTTGAATCGAAATCGTATGATTCGCATGATATTGAAGTTAAATCTGTCGTTTCGTGTGGATTTAAAGCTAATTCGTGTATTTCGCATGAATCTGAAGCTAAATTGTTCATTTCGCATGAATTTGAAGCTAAATCGTTTATTTTAAATCGCTATTTCGTTCGAATTTGTGTCGAAATCGTGTATTTCGCATGAATCTGAAGCTAAATTGTTCATTTGGCATGTATTTGAAGCTAAATCGATCTTTTAAAATCGCTATTTCCCACGAATTTGAATCGAAATCGTATGATTCGCATGATATTGAAGTTAAATCGTTCGTTTCGTGTGGATTTAAAGCTAATTCGTGTATTTCGCATGAATCTGAAGCTATATTGTTCATTTCGCATGAATTTGAAGCTAAATCGTTTATTTAAAATCGCTATTTCGTTCGAATTTGTGTCGAAATCGTGTATTTCGAATGAATCTGAAGCTAAATTGTTCATTTGGCATGAATTTGAAGCTAAATCGATCGTTTAAAATCGCTATTTCGCACGAATTTGAATGGAAATCGTATGTTTCGCATGATATTGAAGTTAAATCGTTCGATTCGTGTGGATTTAAAGCTAATTCGTGTATTTCGCATGAATCTGAAACTAAATTGTTCATTTCGCGTGAATTTTAAACTAAATCGTTTATTTAAAATCGCTATTTCGTTCGAATTTGTCTAGAAATCGTGTATTTCGCATGAATCTGAAGCTAAATTGTTTATTTGGCATGTATTTGAATCTAAATCGATCTTTTAAAATCGCTATTTCCCACGAATTTCAATCGAAATCGTATGTTTCGCATGATATTGAAGTTAAATCGTTTGTTTCGTGTGGATTTAAAGCTAATTCGTGTATTTCGCATGAATCTAAATCTAGATTGTTCATTTCGCATGAATTTGAAACTAAATTGTTCATTTCGCGTGAATTTTAAACTAAATCGTTTATTTAAAATCGCTATTTCGTTCGAATTTGTCTAGAAATCGTGTATTTCGCATGAATCTGAAGCTAAATTGTTCATTTGGCATGTATTTGAATCTAAATCGATCTTTTAAAATCGCTATTTCCCACGAATTTCAATCGAAATCGTATGTTTCGCATGATATTGAAGTTAAATCGTTTGTTTCGTGTGGATTTAAAGCTAATTCGTGTATTTCGCATGAATCTGAAGCTAAATTGTTCATTTCGCATGAATTTGAAACTAAATTGTTCATTTCGCGTGAATTTGAAACTAAATCGTTTATTTAAAATCGCTATTTCGTTCGAATTTGTCTAGAAATCGTGTATTTCGCATGAATCTGAAGCTAAATTGTTCATTTGGCATGTATTTGAAGCTAAATCGATCTTTTAAAATCGCTATTTCGCACGAATTTGAATCGAAATCGTATGTTTCGCATGATATTGAAGTTAAATCGTTTGTTTCGTGTGGATTTAAAGCTAATTCGTGTATTTCGCATGAATCTGAAGCTAAATTGTTCATTTCGCATGAATTTGAAGCTAAATCGTTTATTTAAAATCGCTATTTCGTTCGAATTTGTGTCGAAATCGTGTATTTCGCATGAATTTGAAGCTAAATCGTTTATTTTAAATCGCTATTTCGTTCGAATTTGTGTCGAAATCGTGTATTTCGCATGAATCTGAAGCTAAATTGTTCATTTGGCATGTATTTGAAGCTAAATCGATCTTTTAAAATCGCTATTTCCCACGAATTTGAATCGAAATCGTATGATTCGCATGATATTGAAGTTAAATCGTTCGTTTCGTGTGGATTTAAAGCTAATTCGTGTATTTCGCATGAATCTGAAGCTATATTGTTCATTTCGCATGAATTTGAAGCTAAATCGTTTATTTAAAATCGCTATTTCGTTCGAATTTGTGTCGAAATCGTGTATTTCGAATGAATCTGAAGCTAAATTGTTCATTTGGCATGAATTTGAAGCTAAATCGATCGTTTAAAATCGCTATTTCGCACGAATTTGAATGGAAATCGTATGTTTCGCATGATATTGAAGTTAAATCGTTCGATTCGTGTGGATTTAAAGCTAATTCGTGTATTTCGCATGAATCTGAAGCTAAATTGTTCATTTCGCATGAATTTGAAGCTAAATCGTTTATTTAAAATCGCTATTTCGTTCGAATTTGTGTCGAAATCGTGTATTTCGAATGAATCTGAAGCTAAATTGTTCATCTGGCATGAATTTGAAGCTAAATCGATCGTTTAAAATCGCTATTTCGCACGAATTTGAATCGAAATCGTATGTTTCGCATGATATTGAAGTTAAATCGTTTGTTTCGTGTGGATTTAAAGCTAATTCGTGTATTTCGCATGAATCTAAAGCTAAATTGTTCATTTCGCATGAATTTGAAACTAAATTGTTCATTTCGCGTGAATTTTAAACTAAATCGTTTATTTAAAATCGCTATTTCGTTCGAATTTGTCTAGAAATCGTGTATTTCGCATGAATCTGAAGCTAAATTGTTCATTTGGCATGTATTTGAATCTAAATCGATCTTTTAAAATCGCTATTTCCCACGAATTTCAATCGAAATCGTATGTTTCGCATGATATTGAAGTTAAATCGTTTGTTTCGTGTGGATTTAAAGCTAATTCGTGTATTTCGCATGAATCTGAAGCTAAATTGTTCATTTCGCATGAATTTGAAACTAAATTGTTCATTTCGCGTGAATTTGAAACTAAATCGTTTATTTAAAATCGCTATTTCGTTCGAATTTGTCTAGAAATCGTGTATTTCGCATGAATCTGAAGCTAAATTGTTCATTTGGCATGTATTTGAAGCTAAATCGTTTATTTAAAATCGCTATTTCGTTCGAATTTGTGTCGAAATCGTGTATTTCGCATGAATCTGAAGCTAAATTGTTCATTTGGCATGAATTTGAAGCTAAATCGATCGTTTAAAATCGCTATTTCGCACGAATTTGAATCGAAATCGTATGTTTCGCATGATATTGAAGTTAAATCGTTTGTTTCGTGTGGATTTAAAGCTAATTCGTGTACTTCGCATGAATCTGAAGCTAAATTGTTCATTTCGCATGAATTTGAAACTAAATTGTAGATTTCGCGTGAATTTGAAACTAAATCGTTTACTTCAAATCGCTATTTCGTTCGAATTTGTGTCGAAATCGTGTATTTCGCATGAATCTGAAGCTAAATTGTTCATCTGGCATGAATTTGAAGCTAAATCGATCGTTTAAAATCGCTATTTCGCACGAATTTGAATCGAAATCGTATGATTCGCATGATATTGAAGTTAAATCTGTCGTTTCGTGTGGATTTAAAGCTAATTCGTGTATTTCGCATGAATCTGAAGCTAAATTGTTCATTTCGCATGAATTTGAAGCTAAATCGTTTATTTTAAATCGCTATTTCGTTCGAATTTGTGTCGAAATCGTGTATTTCGCATGAATCTGAAGCTAAATTGTTCATTTGGCATGTATTTGAAGCTAAATCGATCTTTTAAAATCGCTATTTCGCACGAATTTGAATCGAAATCGTATGTTTCGCATGATATTGAAGTTAAATCGTTTGTTTCGTGTGGATTTAAAGCTAATTCGTGTATTTCGCATGAATCTGAAGCTAAATTGTTCATTTCGCATGAATTTGAAGCTAAATCGTTTATTTAAAATCGCTATTTCGTTCGAATTTGTGTCGAAATCGTGTATTTCGCATGAATCTGAAGCTAAATTGTTCATTTGGCATGAATTTGAAGCTAAATCGATCGTTTAAAATCGCTATTTCGCACGAATTTGAATCGAAATCGTATGTTTCGCATGATATTGAAGTTAAATCGTTTGTTTCGTGTGGATTTAAAGCTAATTCGTGTACTTCGCATGAATCTGAAGCTAAATTGTTCATTTCGCATGAATTTGAAACTAAATTGTAGATTTCGCGTGAATTTGAAACTAAATCGTTTACTTCAAATCGCTATTTCGTTCGAATTTGTGTCGAAATCGTGTATTTCGCATGAATCTGAAGCTAAATTGTTCATCTGGCATGAATTTGAAGCTAAATCGATCGTTTAAAATCGCTATTTCGCACGAATTTGAATCGAAATCGTATGGTTCGCATGATATTGAAGTTAAATCGTTTGTTTCGTGTGGATTTAAAGCTAATTCGTGTATTTCGCATGAATCTAAAGCTAAATTGTTCATTTCGCATGAATTTGAAACTAAATTGTTCATTTCGCGTGAATTTTAAACTAAATCGTTTATTTAAAATCGCTATTTCGTTCGAATTTGTCTAGAAATCGTGTATTTCGCATGAATCTGAAGCTAAATTGTTCATTTGGCATGTATTTGAATCTAAATCGATCTTTTAAAATCGCTATTTCCCACGAATTTCAATCGAAATCGTATGTTTCGCATGATATTGATGTTAAATCGTTTGTTTCGTGTAGATTTAAAGCTAATTCGTGTATTTCGCATGAATCTGAAGCTAAATTGTTCATTTCGCATGAATTTGAAGCTAAATCGTTTATTTAAAATCGCTATTTCGTTCGAATTTGTGTCGAAATCGTGTATTTCGCATGAATCTGAAGCTAAATTGTTCATTTGGCATGAATTTGAAGCTAAATCGATCGTTTAAAATCGCTATTTCGCACGAATTTGAATCGAAATCGTATGTTTCGCATGATATTGAAGTTAAATCGTTTGTTTCGTGTGGATTTAAAGCTAATTCGTGTACTTCGCATGAATCTGAAGCTAAATTGTTCATTTCGCATGAATTTGAAACTAAATTGTAGATTTCGCGTGAATTTGAAACTAAATCGTTTACTTCAAATCGCTATTTCGTTCGAATTTGTGTCGAAATCGTGTATTTCGCATGAATCTGAAGCTAAATTGTTCATCTGGCATGAATTTGAAGCTAAATCGATCGTTTAAAATCGCTATTTCGCACGAATTTGAATCGAAATCGTATGGTTCGCATGATATTGAAGTTAAATCGTTTGTTTCGTGTGGATTTAAAGCTAATTCGTGTATTTCGCATGAATCTAAAGCTAAATTGTTCATTTCGCATGAATTTGAAACTAAATTGTTCATTTCGCGTGAATTTTAAACTAAATCGTTTATTTAAAATCGCTATTTCGTTCGAATTTGTCTAGAAATCGTGTATTTCGCATGAATCTGAAGCTAAATTGTTCATTTGGCATGTATTTGAATCTAAATCGATCTTTTAAAATCGCTATTTCCCACGAATTTCAATCGAAATCGTATGTTTCGCATGATATTGATGTTAAATCGTTTGTTTCGTGTGGATTTAAAGCTAATTCGTGTATTTCGCATGAATCTGAAGCTAAATTGTTCATTTCGCATGAATTTGAAGCTAAATCGTTTATTTAAAATCGCTATTTCGTTCGAATTTGTGTCGAAATCGTGTATTTCGCATGAATCTGAAGCTAAATTGTTCATTTGGCATGTATTTGAAGCTAAATCGATCTTTTAAAATCGCTATTTCCCACGAATTTCAATCGAAATCGTATGTTTCGCATGATATTGAAGTTAAATCGTTTGTTTCGTGTGGATTTAAAGCTAATCCGTGTATTTCGCATGAAACTGAAGCTAAATTGTTCATTTCGCATGAATTCGAAGCTAAATCGTTTATTTAAAATCGCTATTTCGTTCGAATTTGTGTCGAAATCGTGTATTTCGCATGAATCTGAAGCTAAATTGTTCATTTGGCATGAATTTGAAGCTAAATCGATCGTTTAAAATCGCTATTTCGCACGAATTTGAATCGAAATCGTATGATTCGCATGATATTGAAGTTAAATCTGTCGTTTCGTGGGGATTTAAAGCTAATTCGTGTATTTCGCATGAATCTGAAGCTAAATTGTTCATTTCGCATGAATTTGAAGCTAAATCGTTTATTTAAAATCGCTATTTCGTTCGAATTTGTGTCGAAATCGTGTATTTCGCATGAATCTGAAGCTAAATTGTTCATTTGGCATGAATTTGAATCTAAATCGATCGTTTAAAATCGCTATTTCCCACGAATTTGAATCGAAATCGTATGATTCGCATGATATTGAAGTTAAATCGTTCGTTTCGTGTGGATTTAAAGCTAATTCGTGTATTTCGCATGAATCTGAAGCTATATTGTTCATTTCGCATGAATTTGAAGCTAAATCGTTTATTTAAAATCGCTATTTCGTTCGAATTTGTGTCGAAATCGTGTATTTCGAATGAATCTGAAGCTAAATTGTTCATTTGGCATGAATTTGAAGCTAAATCGATCGTTTAAAATCGCTATTTCGCACGAATTTGAATCGAAATCGTATGTTTCGCATGATATTGAAGTTAAATCGTTTGTTTCGTGTGGATTTAAAGCTAATTCGTGTATTTCGCATGAATCTGAAGCTAAATTGTTCATTTCGCATGAATTTGAAACTAAATTGTTCATTTCGCGTGAATTTGAAACTAAATCGTTTATTTAAAATCGCTATTTCGTTCGAATTTGTCTAGAAATCGTGTATTTCGCATGAATCTGAAGCTAAATTGTTCATTTGGCATGTATTTGAAGCTAAATCGATCTTTTAAAATCGCTATTTCCCACGAATTTCAATCGAAATCGTATGTTTCGCATGATATTGAAGTTAAATCGTTTGTTTCGTGTGGATTTAAAGCTAATTCGTGTATTTCGCATGAATCTGAAGCTAAATTGTTCATTTCGCATGAATTTGAAGCTAAATCGTTTATTTAAAATCGCTATTTCGATCGAATTTGTGTCGAAATCGTGTATTTCGCATGAATCTGAAGCTAAATTGTTCATTTGGCATGAATTTGAAGCTAAATCGATCGTTTAAAATCGCTATTTCGCACGAATTTGAATCGAAATCGTATGTTTCGCATGATATTGAAGTTAAATCGTTTGTTTCGTGTGGATTTAAAGCTAATTCGTGTACTTCGCATGAATCTGAAGCTAAATTGTTCATTTCGCATGAATTTGAAACTAAATTGTAGATTTCGCGTGAATTTGAAGCTAAATCGTTTATTTAAAATCGCTATTTCGTTCGAATTTGTGTCGAAATCGTGTATTTCGAATGAATCTGAAGCTAAATTGTTCATTTGGCATGTATTTGAAGCTAAATCGATCTTTTAAAATCGCTATTTCGCACGAATTTGAATCGAAATCGTATGTTTCGCATGATATTGAAGTTAAATCGTTTGTTTCGTGTGGATTTAAAGCTAATTCGTGTATTTCGCATGAATCTGAAGCTAAATTGTTCATTTCGCATGAATTTGAAGCTAAATCGTTTATTTAAAATCGCTATTTCGTTCGAATTTGTGTCGAAATCGTGTATTTCGCATGAATCTGAAGCTAAATTGTTCATTTGGCATGAATTTGAAGCTAAATCGATCGTTTAAAATCGCTATTTCGCACGAATTTGAATCGAAATCGTATGTTTCGCATGATATTGAAGTTAAATCGTTTGTTTCGTGTGGATTTAAAGCTAATTCGTGTACTTCGCATGAATCTGAAGCTAAATTGTTCATTTCGCATGAATTTGAAACTAAATTGTAGATTTCGCGTGAATTTGAAACTAAATCGTTTACTTCAAATCGCTATTTCGTTCGAATTTGTGTCGAAATCGTGTATTTCGCATGAATCTGAAGCTAAATTGTTCATCTGGCATGAATTTGAAGCTAAATCGATCGTTTAAAATCGCTATTTCGCACGAATTTGAATCGAAATCGTATGGTTCGCATGATATTGAAGTTAAATCGTTTGTTTCGTGTGGATTTAAAGCTAATTCGTGTATTTCGCATGAATCTAAAGCTAAATTGTTCATTTCGCATGAATTTGAAACTAAATTGTTCATTTCGCGTGAATTTTAAACTAAATCGTTTATTTAAAATCGCTATTTCGTTCGAATTTGTCTAGAAATCGTGTATTTCGCATGAATCTGAAGCTAAATTGTTCATTTGGCATGTATTTGAATCTAAATCGATCTTTTAAAATCGCTATTTCCCACGAATTTCAATCGAAATCGTATGTTTCGCATGATATTGATGTTAAATCGTTTGTTTCGTGTAGATTTAAAGCTAATTCGTGTATTTCGCATGAATCTGAAGCTAAATTGTTCATTTCGCATGAATTTGAAGCTAAATCGTTTATTTAAAATCGCTATTTCGTTCGAATTTGTGTCGAAATCGTGTATTTCGCATGAATCTGAAGCTAAATTGTTCATTTGGCATGAATTTGAAGCTAAATCGATCGTTTAAAATCGCTATTTCGCACGAATTTGAATCGAAATCGTATGTTTCGCATGATATTGAAGTTAAATCGTTTGTTTCGTGTGGATTTAAAGCTAATTCGTGTACTTCGCATGAATCTGAAGCTAAATTGTTCATTTCGCATGAATTTGAAACTAAATTGTAGATTTCGCGTGAATTTGAAACTAAATCGTTTACTTCAAATCGCTATTTCGTTCGAATTTGTGTCGAAATCGTGTATTTCGCATGAATCTGAAGCTAAATTGTTCATCTGGCATGAATTTGAAGCTAAATCGATCGTTTAAAATCGCTATTTCGCACGAATTTGAATCGAAATCGTATGGTTCGCATGATATTGAAGTTAAATCGTTTGTTTCGTGTGGATTTAAAGCTAATTCGTGTATTTCGCATGAATCTAAAGCTAAATTGTTCATTTCGCATGAATTTGAAACTAAATTGTTCATTTCGCGTGAATTTTAAACTAAATCGTTTATTTAAAATCGCTATTTCGTTCGAATTTGTCTAGAAATCGTGTATTTCGCATGAATCTGAAGCTAAATTGTTCATTTGGCATGTATTTGAATCTAAATCGATCTTTTAAAATCGCTATTTCCCACGAATTTCAATCGAAATCGTATGTTTCGCATGATATTGATGTTAAATCGTTTGTTTCGTGTGGATTTAAAGCTAATTCGTGTATTTCGCATGAATCTGAAGCTAAATTGTTCATTTCGCATGAATTTGAAGCTAAATCGTTTATTTAAAATCGCTATTTCGTTCGAATTTGTGTCGAAATCGTGTATTTCGCATGAATCTGAAGCTAAATTGTTCATTTGGCATGTATTTGAAGCTAAATCGATCTTTTAAAATCGCTATTTCCCACGAATTTCAATCGAAATCGTATGTTTCGCATGATATTGAAGTTAAATCGTTTGTTTCGTGTGGATTTAAAGCTAATCCGTGTATTTCGCATGAAACTGAAGCTAAATTGTTCATTTCGCATGAATTCGAAGCTAAATCGTTTATTTAAAATCGCTATTTCGTTCGAATTTGTGTCGAAATCGTGTATTTCGCATGAATCTGAAGCTAAATTGTTCATTTGGCATGAATTTGAAGCTAAATCGATCGTTTAAAATCGCTATTTCGCACGAATTTGAATCGAAATCGTATGATTCGCATGATATTGAAGTTAAATCTGTCGTTTCGTGGGGATTTAAAGCTAATTCGTGTATTTCGCATGAATCTGAAGCTAAATTGTTCATTTCGCATGAATTTGAAGCTAAATCGTTTATTTAAAATCGCTATTTCGTTCGAATTTGTGTCGAAATCGTGTATTTCGCATGAATCTGAAGCTAAATTGTTCATTTGGCATGAATTTGAATCTAAATCGATCGTTTAAAATCGCTATTTCCCACGAATTTGAATCGAAATCGTATGATTCGCATGATATTGAAGTTAAATCGTTCGTTTCGTGTGGATTTAAAGCTAATTCGTGTATTTCGCATGAATCTGAAGCTATATTGTTCATTTCGCATGAATTTGAAGCTAAATCGTTTATTTAAAATCGCTATTTCGTTCGAATTTGTGTCGAAATCGTGTATTTCGAATGAATCTGAAGCTAAATTGTTCATTTGGCATGAATTTGAAGCTAAATCGATCGTTTAAAATCGCTATTTCGCACGAATTTGAATCGAAATCGTATGTTTCGCATGATATTGAAGTTAAATCGTTTGTTTCGTGTGGATTTAAAGCTAATTCGTGTATTTCGCATGAATCTGAAGCTAAATTGTTCATTTCGCATGAATTTGAAACTAAATTGTTCATTTCGCGTGAATTTGAAACTAAATCGTTTATTTAAAATCGCTATTTCGTTCGAATTTGTCTAGAAATCGTGTATTTCGCATGAATCTGAAGCTAAATTGTTCATTTGGCATGTATTTGAAGCTAAATCGATCTTTTAAAATCGCTATTTCCCACGAATTTCAATCGAAATCGTATGTTTCGCATGATATTGAAGTTAAATCGTTTGTTTCGTGTGGATTTAAAGCTAATTCGTGTATTTCGCATGAATCTGAAGCTAAATTGTTCATTTCGCATGAATTTGAAGCTAAATCGTTTATTTAAAATCGCTATTTCGATCGAATTTGTGTCGAAATCGTGTATTTCGCATGAATCTGAAGCTAAATTGTTCATTTGGCATGAATTTGAAGCTAAATCGATCGTTTAAAATCGCTATTTCGCACGAATTTGAATCGAAATCGTATGTTTCGCATGATATTGAAGTTAAATCGTTTGTTTCGTGTGGATTTAAAGCTAATTCGTGTACTTCGCATGAATCTGAAGCTAAATTGTTCATTTCGCATGAATTTGAAACTAAATTGTAGATTTCGCGTGAATTTGAAGCTAAATCGTTTATTTAAAATCGCTATTTCGTTCGAATTTGTGTCGAAATCGTGTATTTCGAATGAATCTGAAGCTAAATTGTTCATTTGGCATGAATTTGAAGCTAAATCGATCGTTTAAAATCGCTATTTCGCACGAATTTGAATCGAAATCGTATGTTTCGCATGATATTGAAGTTAAATCGTTTGTTTCGTGTGGATTTAAAGCTAATTCGTGTATTTCGCATGAATCTGAAGCTAAATTGTTCATTTCGCATGAATTTGAAACTAAATTGTTCATTTCGCGTGAATTTGAAACTAAATCGTTTATTTAAAATCGCTATTTCGTTCGAATTTGTGTCGAAATCGTGTATTTCGCATGAATCTGAAGCTAAATTGTTCATTTGGCATGTATTTGAAGCTAAATCGATCTTTTAAAATCGCTATTTCCCACGAATTTCAATCGAAATCGTATGTTTCGCATGATATTGAAGTTAAATCGTTTGTTTCGTGTGGATTTAAAGCTAATTCGTGTATTTCGCATGAATCTGAAGCTAAATTGTTCATTTCGCATGAATTTGAAGCTAAATCGTTTATTTAAAATCGCTATTTCGATCGAATTTGTGTCGAAATCGTGTATTTCGCATGAATCTGAAGCTAAATTGTTCATTTGGCATGAATTTGAAGCTAAATCGATCGTTTAAAATCGCTATTTCGCACGAATTTGAATCGAAATCGTATGTTTCGCATGATATTGAAGTTAAATCGTTTGTTTCGTGTGGATTTAAAGCTAATTCGTGTACTTCGCATGAATCTGAAGCTAAATTGTTCATTTCGCATGAATTTGAAACTAAATTGTAGATTTCGCGTGAATTTGAAACTAAATCGTTTACTTCAAATCGCTATTTCGTTCGAATTTGTGTCGAAATCGTGTATTTCGCATGAATCTGAAGCTAAATTGTTCATCTGGCATGAATTTGAAGCTAAATCGATCGTTTAAAATCGCTATTTCGCACGAATTTGAATCGAAATCGTATGTTTCGCATGATATTGAAGTTAAATCGTTTGTTTCGTGTGGATTTAAAGCTAATTCGTGTATTTCGCATGAATCTGAAGCTAAATTGTTCATTTCGCATGAATTTGAAACTAAATTGTTCATTTCGCGTGAATTTGAAACTAAATCGTTTATTTAAAATCGCTATTTCGTTCGAATTTGTCTAGAAATCGTGTATTTCGCATGAATCTGAAGCTAAATTGTTCATTTGGCATGTATTTGAAGCTAAATCGATCTTTTAAAATCGCTATTTCCCACGAATTTCAATCGAAATCGTATGTTTCGCATGATATTGAAGTTAAATCGTTTGTTTCGTGTGGATTTAAAGCTAATTCGTGTATTTCGCATGAATCTGAAGCTAAATTGTTCATTTCGCATGAATTTGAAGCTAAATCGTTTATTTAAAATCGCTATTTCGTTCGAATTTGTGTCGAAATCGTGTATTTCGCATGAATCTGAAGCTAAATTGTTCATTTGGCATGAATTTGAAGCTAAATCGATCGTTTAAAATCGCTATTTCGCACGAATTTGAATCGAAATCGTATGTTTCGCATGATATTGAAGTTAAATCGTTTGTTTCGTGTGGATTTAAAGCTAATTCGTGTACTTCGCATGAATCTGAAGCTAAATTGTTCATTTCGCATGAATTTGAAACTAAATTGTAGATTTCGCGTGAATTTGAAACTAAATCGTTTACTTCAAATCGCTATTTCGTTCGAATTTGTGTCGAAATCGTGTATTTCGCATGAATTTGAAGCTAAATTGTTCATCTGGCATGAATTTGAAGCTAAATCGATCGTTTAAAATCGCTATTTCGCACGAATTTGAATCGAAATCGTATGTTTCGCATGATATTGAAGTTAAATCGTTTGTTTCGTGTGGATTTAAAGCTAATTCGTGTATTTCGCATGAATCTAAAGCTAAATTGTTCATTTCGCATGAATTTGAAACTAAATTGTTCATTTCGCGTGAATTTTAAACTAAATCGTTTATTTAAAATCGCTATTTCGTTCGAATTTGTCTAGAAATCGTATATTTCGCATGAATCTGAAGCTAAATTGTTCATTTGGCATGTATTTGAATCTAAATCGATCTTTTAAAATCGCTATTTCCCACGAATTTCAATCGAAATCGTATGTTTCGCATGATATTGAAGTTAAATCGTTTGTTTCGTGTGGATTTAAAGCTAATTCGTGTATTTCGCATGAATCTGAAGCTAAATTGTTCATTTCGCATGAATTTGAAGCTAAATCGTTTATTTAAAATCGCTATTTCGTTCGAATTTGTGTCGAAATCGTGTATTTCGCATGAATCTGAAGCTAAATTGTTCATTTGGCATGTATTTGAAGCTAAATCGATCTTTTAAAATCGCTATTTCCCACGAATTTCAATCGAAATCGTATGTTTCGCATGATATTGAAGTTAAATCGTTTGTTTCGTGTGGATTTAAAGCTAATCCGTGTATTTCGCATGAAACTGAAGCTAAATTGTTCATTTCGCATGAATTAGAAGCTAAATCGTTTATTTAAAATCGCTATTTCGTTCGAATTTGTGTCGAAATCGTGTATTTCGCATGAATCTGAAGCTAAATTGTTCATTTGGCATGAATTTGAAGCTAAATCGATCGTTTAAAATCGCTATTTCGCACGAATTTGAATCGAAATCGTATGATTCGCATGATATTGAAGTTAAATCGTTTGTTTCGTGTGGATTTAAAGCTAATTCGTGTATTTCGCATGAATCTGAAGCTAAATTGTTCATTTCGCTTGAATTTGAAGCTAAATCGTTTATTTAAAATCGCTATTTCGTTCGAATTTGTCTCGAAATCGTGTATTTCGTATGAATCTGAAGCTAAATTGTTCATTTGGCATGAATTTGAAGCTAAATCGATCGTTTAAAATCGCTATTTCCCACGAATTTGAATCGAAATCGTATGATTCGCATGATATTGAAGTTAAATCGTTCGATTCGTGTGGATTTAAAGCTAATTCGTGTATTTCGCATGAATCTGAAGCTAAATTGTTCATTTCGCATGAATTTGAAGCTAAATCGTTTATTTAAAATCGCTATTTCGTTCGAATTTGTGTCGAAATCGTGTATTTCGCATGAATCTGAAGCTAAATTGTTCATCTGGCATGAATTTGAAGCTAAATCGATCGTTTAAAATCGCTATTTCGCACGAATTTGAATCGAAATCGTATGTTTCGCATGATATTGAAGTTAAATCGTTTGTTTCGTGTGGATTTAAAGCTAATTCGTGTACTTCGCATGAATCTGAAGCTAAATTGTTCATTTCGCATGAATTTGAAACTAAATTGTTCATTTCGCGTGAATTTGAAACTAAATCGTTTATTTAAAATCGCTATTTCGCACGAATTTGTCTCGAAATCGTATGTTTCGCATGATATTGAAGTTAAATCGTTTGTTTCGTGTGGATTTAAAGCTAATTCGTGTACTTCGCATGAATCTGAAGCTAAATTGTTCATTTCGCATGAATTTGAAACTAAATTGTTCATTTCGCGTGAATTTGAAACTAAATCGTTTATTTAAAATCGATATTTCGTTCGAATTTGTCTCGAAATCGTATGTTTCGCATGATATTGAAGTTAAATCGTTTGTTTCGTGTGGATTTAAAGCTAATTCGTGTATTTCGCATGAATCTGAAGCTAAATTGTTCATTTCGCATGAATTTGAAGCTAAATCGTTTATTTAAAATCGCTATTTCGTTCGAATTTGTCTCGAAATCCTGTATTTCGCATGAATCTGAAGCTAAATTGTTCATTTGGCATGAATTTGAAGCTAAATCGATCGTTTAAAATCGCTATTTCCCACGAATTTGAATCGAAATCGTATGATTCGCATGATATTGAAGTTAAATCGTTCGTTTCGTGTGGATTTAAAGCTAATTCGTGTATTTCGTATGAATCTGAAGCTAAATTGTTCATTTCGCATGAATTTGAAGCTAAATCGTTTATTTAAAATCGCTATTTCGTTCGAATTTGTGTCGAAATCGTGTATTTCGCATGAATCTGAAGCTAAATTGTTCATTTGGCATGAATTTGAAGCTAAATCGATCGTTTAATATCGCTATTTCGCACGAATTTGAATCGAAATCGTATGTTTCGCATGATATTGAAGTTAAATCGTTTGTTTCGTGTGGATTTAAAGCTAATCCGTGTATTTCGCATGAATCTGAAGCTAAATTGTTCATTTGGCATGTATTTGAAGCTAAATCGATCTTTTAAAATCGCTATTTCCCACGAATTTCAATCGAAATCGTATGTTTCGCATGATATTGAAGTTAAATCGTTTGTTTCGTGTGGATTTAAAGCTAATTCGTGTATTTCGCATGAATCTGAAGCTAAATTGTTCATTTCGCATGATTTTGAAGCTAAATCGTTTATTTAAAATCGCTATTTCGTTCGAATTTGTGTCGAAATCGTGTATTTCGAATGAATCTGAAGCTAAATTGTTCATTTGGCATGAATTTGAAGCTAAATCGATCGTTTAAAATCGCTATTTCGCACGAATTTGAATCGAAATCGTATGTTTCGCATGATATTGAAGTTAAATCGTTCGATTCGTGTGGATTTAAAGCTAATTCGTGTATTTCGCATGAATCTGAAGCTAAATTGTTCATTTCGCATGAATTTGAAGCTAAATCGATTATTTAAAATCGCTATTTCGTTCGAATTTGTGTCGAAATCGTGTATTTCGAATGAATCTGAAGCTAAATTGTTCATTTGGCATGAATTTGAAGCTAAATCGATCGTTTAAAATCGCTATTTCGCACGAATTTGAATCGAAATCGTATGTTTCGCATGATATTGAAGTTAAATCGTTTGTTTCGTGTGGATTTAAAGCTAATTCGTGTATTTCGCATGAATCTGAAGCTAAATTGTTCATTTCGCATGAATTTGAAACTAAATTGTTCATTTCGCGTGAATTTGAAACTAAATCGTTTATTTAAAATCGCTATTTCGTTCGAATTTGTCTAGAAATCGTGTATTTCGCATGAATCTCAAGCTAAATTGTTCATTTGGCATGTATTTGAAGCTAAATCGATCTTTTAAAATCGCTATTTCCCACGAATTTCAATCGAAATCGTATGTTTCGCATGATATTGAAGTTAAATCGTTTGTTTCGTGTGGATTTAAAGCTAATTCGTGTATTTCGCATGAATCTGAAGCTAAATTGTTCATTTCGCATGAATTTGAAGCTAAATCGTTTATTTAAAATCGCTATTTCGTTCGAATTTGTGTCGAAATCGTGTATTTCGCATGAATCTGAAGCTAAATTGTTCATTTGGCATGAATTTGAAGCTAAATCGATCGTTTAAAATCGCTATTTCGCACGAATTTGAATCGAAATCGTATGATTCGCATGATATTGAAGTTAAATCTGTCGTTTCGTGTGGATTTAAAGCTAATTCGTGTATTTCGCATGAATCTGAAGCTAAATTGTTCATTTCGCATGAATTTGAAGCTAAATCGTTTATTTTAAATCGCTATTTCGTTCGAATTTGTGTCGAAATCGTGTATTTCGAATGAATCTGAAGCTAAATTGTTCATTTGGCATGAATTTGAAGCTAAATCGATCGTTTAAAATCGCTATTTCGCACGAATTTGAATCGAAATCGTATGTTTCGCATGATATTGAAGTTAAATCGTTTGTTTCGTGTGGATTTAAAGCTAATTCGTGTATTTCGCATGAATCTGAAGCTAAATTGTTCATTTCGCATGAATTTGAAACTAAATTGTTCATTTCGCGTGAATTTGAAACTAAATCGTTTATTTAAAATCGCTATTTCGTTCGAATTTGTCTAGAAATCGTGTATTTCGCATGAATCTGAAGCTAAATTGTTCATTTGGCATGTATTTGAAGCTAAATCGATCTTTTAAAATCGCTATTTCCCACGAATTTCAATCGAAATCGTATGTTTCGCATGATATTGAAGTTAAATCGTTTGTTTCGTGTGGATTTAAAGCTAATTCGTGTATTTCGCATGAATCTGAAGCTAAATTGTTCATTTCGCATGAATTTGAAGCTAAATCGTTTATTTAAAATCGCTATTTCGTTCGAATTTGTGTCGAAATCGTGTATTTCGCATGAATCTGAAGCTAAATTGTTCATTTGGCATGAATTTGAAGCTAAATCGATCGTTTAAAATCGCTATTTCGCACGAATTTGAATCGAAATCGTATGTTTCGCATGATATTGAAGTTAAATCGTTTGTTTCGTGTGGATTTAAAGCTAATTCGTGTACTTCGCATGAATCTGAAGCTAAATTGTTCATTTCGCATGAATTTGAAACTAAATTGTAGATTTCGCGTGAATTTGAAACTAAATCGTTTACTTCAAATCGCTATTTCGTTCGAATTTGTGTCGAAATCGTGTATTTCGCATGAATCTGAAGCTAAATTGTTCATCTGGCATGAATTTGAAGCTAAATCGATCGTTTAAAATCGCTATTTCGCACGAATTTGAATCGAAATCGTATGTTTCGCATGATATTGAAGTTAAATCGTTTGTTTCGTGTGGATTTAAAGCTAATTCGTGTATTTCGCATGAATCTAAAGCTAAATTGTTCATTTCGCATGAATTTGAAACTAAATTGTTCATTTCGCGTGAACTTTAAACTAAATCGTTTATTTAAAATCGCTATTTCGTTCGAATTTGTCTAGAAATCGTGTATTTCGCATGAATCTGAAGCTAAATTGTTCATTTGGCATGTATTTGAATCTAAATCGATCTTTTAAAATCGCTATTTCCCACGAATTTCAATCGAAATCGTATGTTTCGCATGATATTGAAGTTAAATCGTTTGTTTCGTGTGGATTTAAAGCTAATTCGTGTATTTCGCATGAATCTGAAGCTAAATTGTTCATTTCGCATGAATTTGAAACTAAATTGTTCATTTCGCGTGAATTTGAAACTAAATCGTTTATTTAAAATCGCTATTTCGTTCGAATTTGTCTAGAAATCGTGTATTTCGCATGAATCTGAAGCTAAATTGTTCATTTGGCATGTATTTGAAGCTAAATCGATCTTTTAAAATCGCTATTTCCCACGAATTTCAATCGAAATCGTATGTTTCGCATGATATTGAAGTTAAATCGTTTGTTTCGTGTGGATTTAAAGCTAATTCGTGTATTTCGCATGAATCTGAAGCTAAATTGTTCATTTCGCATGAATTTGAAGCTAAATCGTTTATTTAAAATCGCTATTTCGTTCGAATTTGTGTCGAAATCGTGTATTTCGCATGAATCTGAAGCTAAATTGTTCATTTGGCATGAATTTGAAGCTAAATCGATCGTTTAAAATCGCTATTTCGCACGAATTTGAATCGAAATCGTATGTTTCGCATGATATTGAAGTTAAATCGTTTGTTTCGTGTGGATTTAAAGCTAATTCGTGTACTTCGCATGAATCTGAAGCTAAATTGTTCATTTCGCATGAATTTGAATCTAAATTGTAGATTTCGCGTGAATTTGAAACTAAATCGTTTACTTCAAATCGCTATTTCGTTCGAATTTGTGTCGAAATCGTGTATTTCGCATGAATCTGAAGCTAAATTGTTCATCTGGCATGAATTTGAAGCTAAATCGATCGTTTAAAATCGCTATTTCGCACGAATTTGAATCGAAATCGTATGTTTCGCATGATATTGAAGTTAAATCGTTTGTTTCGTGTGGATTTAAAGCTAATTCGTGTATTTTGCATGAATCTAAAGCTAAATTGTTCATTTCGCATGAATTTGAAACTAAATTGTTCATTTCGCGTGAATTTTAAACTAAATCGTTTATTTAAAATCGCTATTTCGTTCGAATTTGTCTAGAAATCGTGTATTTCGCATGAATCTGAAGCTAAATTGTTCATTTGGCATGTATTTGAATCTAAATCGATCTTTTAAAATCGCTATTTCCCACGAATTTCAATCGAAATCGTATGTTTCGCATGATATTGAAGTTAAATCGTTTGTTTCGTGTGGATTTAAAGCTAATTCGTGTATTTCGCATGAATCTGAAGCTAAATTGTTCATTTCGCATGAATTTGAAGCTAAATCGTTTATTTAAAATCGCTATTTCGTTCGAATTTGTGTCGAAATCGTGTATTTCGCATGAATCTGAAGCTAAATTGTTCATTTGGCATGTATTTGAAGCTAAATCGATCTTTTAAAATCGCTATTTCCCACGAATTTCAATCGAAATCGTATGTTTCGCATGATATTGAAGTTAAATCGTTTGTTTCGTGTGGATTTAAAGCTAATCCGTGTATTTCGCATGAATCTGAAGCTAAATTGTTCATTTCGCATGAATTCGAAGCTAAATCGTTTATTTAAAATCGCTATTTCGTTCGAATTTGTGTCGAAATCGTGTATTTCGCATGAATCTGAAGCTAAATTGTTCATTTGGCATGAATTTGAAGCTAAATCGATCGTTTAAAATCGCTATTTCGCACGAATTTGAATCGAAATCGTATGTTTCGCATGATATTGAAGTTAAATCGTTTGTTTCGTGTGGATTTAAAGCTAATTCGTGTACTTCGCATGAATCTGAAGCTAAATTGTTCATTTCGCATGAATTTGAAACTAAATTGTAGATTTCGCGTGAATTTGAAACTAAATCGTTTACTTAAAATCGCTATTTCGTTCGAATTTGTCTCGAAATCGTGTATTTCGCATGAATCTGAAGCTATATTGTTCATTTGGCATGTATTTGAAGCTAAATCGATGTTTTAAAATCGCTATTTCCCACGAATTTCAATCGAAATCGTATGTTTCGCATGATATTGAAGTTAAATCGTTTGTTTCGTGTGGATTTAAAGCTAATTCGTTTATTTCGCATGAATCTGAAGCTAAATTGTTCATTTCGCATGAATTTGAAGCTAAATCGTTTATTTAAAATCGCTATTTCGTTCGAATTTGTCTCGAAATCGTGTATTTCGTATGAATCTGAAGCTAAATTGTTCATTTGGCATGAATTTGAAGCTAAATCGATCGTTTAAAATCGCTATTTCCCACGAATTTGAATCGAAATCGTATGATTCGCATGATATTGAAGTTAAATCGTTCGATTCGTGTGGATTTAAAGCTAATTCGTGTATTTCGCATGAATCTGAAGCTAAATTGTTCATTTCGCATGAATTTGAAGCTAAATCGTTTATTTAAAATCGCTATTTCGTTCGAATTTGTGTCGAAATCGTGTATTTCGCATGAATCTGAAGCTAAATTGTTCATCTGGCATGAATTTGAAGCTAAATCGATCGTTTAAAATCGCTATTTCGCACGAATTTGAATCGAAATCGTATGTTTCGCATGATATTGAAGTTAAATCGTTTGTTTCGTGTGGATTTAAAGCTAATTCGTGTACTTCGCATGAATCTGAAGCTAAATTGTTCATTTCGCATGAATTTGAAACTAAATTGTTCATTTCGCGTGAATTTGAAACTAAATCGTTTATTTAAAATCGATATTTCGTTCGAATTTGTCTCGAAATCGTATGTGTTTCGCATGATATTGAAGTTAAATCGTTTGTTTCGTGTGGATTTAAAGCTAATTCGTGTATTTCGCATGAATCTGAAGCTAAATTGTTCATTTCGCATGAATTTGAAGCTAAATCGTTTATTTAAAATCGCTATTTCGTTCGAATTTGTCTCGAAATCGTGTATTTTGCATGAATCTGAAGCTAAATTGTTCATTTGGCATGAATTTGAAGCTAAATCGATCGTTTAAAATCGCTATTTCCCACGAATTTGAATCGAAATCGTATGATTCGCATGATATTGAAGTTAAATCGTTCGTTTCGTGTGGATTTAAAGCTAATTCGTGTATTTCGTATGAATCTGAAGCTAAATTGTTCATTTCGCATGAATTTGAAGCTAAATCGTTTATTTAAAATCGCTATTTCGTTCGAATTTGTGTCGAAATCGTGTATTTCGCATGAATCTGAAGCTAAATTGTTCATTTGGCATGAATTTGAAGCTAAATCGATCGTTTAATATCGCTATTTCGCACGAATTTGAATCGAAATCGTATGTTTCGCATGATATTGAAGTTAAATCGTTTGTTTCGTGTGGATTTAAAGCTAATCCGTGTATTTCGCATGAATCTGAAGCTAAATTGTTCATTTGGCATGTATTTGAAGCTAAATCGATCTTTTAAAATCGCTATTTCCCACGAATTTCAATCGAAATCGTATGTTTCGCATGATATTGAAGTTAAATCGTTTGTTTCGTGTGGATTTAAAGCTAATTCGTGTATTTCGCATGAATCTGAAGCTAAATTGTTCATTTCGCATGATTTTGAAGCTAAATCGTTTATTTAAAATCGCTATTTCGTTCGAATTTGTGTCGAAATCGTGTATTTCGCATGAATCTGAAGCTAAATTGTTCATTTGGCATGAATTTGAAGCTAAATCGATCGTTTAAAATCGCTATTTCGCACGAATTTGAATCGAAATCGTATGATTCGCATGATATTGAAGTTAAATCTGTCGTTTCGTGTGGATTTAAAGCTAATTCGTGTATTTCGCATGAATCTGAAGCTAAATTGTTCATTTCGCATGAATTTGAAGCTAAATCGTTTATTTTAAATCGCTATTTCGTTCGAATTTGTGTCGAAATCGTGTATTTCGAATGAATCTGAAGCTAAATTGTTCATTTGGCATGAATTTGAAGCTAAATCGATCGTTTAAAATCGCTATTTCGCACGAATTTGAATCGAAATCGTATGTTTCGCATGATATTGAAGTTAAATCGTTCGATTCGTGTGGATTTAAAGCTAATTCGTGTATTTCGCATGAATCTGAAGCTAAATTGTTCATTTCGCATGAATTTGAAGCTAAATCGTTTATTTAAAATCGCTATTTCGTTCGAATTTGTGTCGAAATCGTGTATTTCGAATGAATCTGAAGCTAAATTGTTCATTTGGCATGAATTTGAAGCTAAATCGATTGTTTAAAATCGCTATTTCGCACGAATTTGAATCGAAATCGTATGTTTCGCATGATATTGAAGTTAAATCGTTTGTTTCGTGTGGATTTAAAGCTAATTCGTGTATTTCGCATGAATCTGAAGCTAAATTGTTCATTTCGCATGAATTTGAAACTAAATTGTTCATTTCGCGTGAATTTGAAACTAAATCGTTTATTTAAAATCGCTATTTCGTTCGAATTTGTCTAGAAATCGTGTATTTCGCATGAATCTGAAGCTAAATTGTTCATTTGGCATGTATTTGAAGCTAAATCGATCTTTTAAAATCGCTATTTCCCACGAATTTCAATCGAAATCGTATGTTTCGCATGATATTGAAGTTAAATCGTTTGTTTCGTGTGGATTTAAAGCTAATTCGTGTATTTCGCATGAATCTGAAGCTAAATTGTTCATTTCGCATGAATTTGAAGCTAAATCGTTTATTTAAAATCGCTATTTCGTTCGAATTTGTGTCGAAATCGTGTATTTCGCATGAATCTGAAGCTAAATTGTTCATTTGGCATGAATTTGAAGCTAAATCGATCGTTTAAAATCGCTATTTCGCACGAATTTGAATCGAAATCGTATGTTTCGCATGATATTGAAGTTAAATCGTTTGTTTCGTGTGGATTTAAAGCTAATTCGTGTACTTCGCATGAATCTGAAGCTAAATTGTTCATTTCGCATGAATTTGAAACTAAATTGTAGATTTCGCGTGAATTTGAAACTAAATCGTTTACTTCAAATCGCTATTTCGTTCGAATTTGTGTCGAAATCGTGTATTTCGCATGAATCTGAAGCTAAATTGTTCATCTGGCATGAATTTGAAGCTAAATCGATCGTTTAAAATCGCTATTTCGCACGAATTTGAATCGAAATCGTATGGTTCGCATGATATTGAAGTTAAATCGTTTGTTTCGTGTGGATTTAAAGCTAATTCGTGTATTTCGCATGAATCTAAAGCTAAATTGTTCATTTCGCATGAATTTGAAACTAAATTGTTCATTTCGCGTGAATTTTAAACTAAATCGTTTATTTAAAATCGCTATTTCGTTCGAATTTGTCTAGAAATCGTGTATTTCGCATGAATCTGAAGCTAAATTGTTCATTTGGCATGTATTTGAATCTAAATCGATCTTTTAAAATCGCTATTTCCCACGAATTTCAATCGAAATCGTATGTTTCGCATGATATTGAAGTTAAATCGTTTGTTTCGTGTGGATTTAAAGCTAATTCGTGTATTTCGCATGAATCTGAAGCTAAATTGTTCATTTCGCATGAATTTGAAGCTAAATCGATCGTTTAAAATCGCTATTTCGCACGAATTTGAATCGAAATCGTATGATTCGCATGATATTGAAGTTAAATCGTTTGTTTCGTGTGGATTTAAAGCTAATTCGTGTATTTCGCATGAATCTGAAGCTAAATTGTTCATTTCGCATGAATTTGAAGCTAAATCGTTTATTTAAAATCGCTATTTCGTTCGAATTTGTGTCGAAATCGTGTATTTCGCATGAATCTGAAGCTAAATTGTTCATTTGGCATGAATTTGAAGCTAAATCGATCGTTTAAAATCGCTATTTCCCACGAATTTGAATCGAAATCGTATGATTCGCATGATATTGAAGTTAAATCGTTCGTTTCGTGTGGATTTAAAGCTAATTCGTGTATTTCGCATGAATCTGAAGCTATATTGTTCATTTCGCATGAATTTGAAGCTAAATCGTTTATTTAAAATCGCTATTTCGTTCGAATTTGTGTCGAAATCGTGTATTTCGAATGAATCTGAAGCTAAATTGTTCATTTGGCATGAATTTGAAGCTAAATCGATCGTTTAAAATCGCTATTTCGCACGAATTTGAATCGAAATCGTATGATTCGCATGATATTGAAGTTAAATCGTTTGTTTCGTGTGGATTTAAAGCTAATTCGTGTATTTCGCATGAATCTGAAGCTAAATTGTTCATTTCGCATGAATTTGAAGCTAAATCGTTTATTTAAAATCGCTATTTCGTTCGAATTTGTGTCGAAATCGTGTATTTCGAATGAATCTGATTCTAAATTGTTCATTTGGCATGAATTTGAAGCTAAATCGATCGTTTAAAATCGCTATTTCGCACGAATTTGAATCGAAATCGTATGTTTCGCATGATATTGAAGTTAAATCGTTTGTTTCGTGTGGATTTAAAGCTAATTCGTGTATTTCGCATGAATCTGAAGCTAAATTGTTCATTTCGCATGAATTTGAAGCTAAATCGTTTATTTAAAATCGCTATTTCGTTCGAATTTGTGTCGAAATCGTGTATTTCGAATGAATCTGAATCTAAATTGTTCATTTGGCATGAATTTGAAGCTAAATCGATCGTTTAAAATCGCTATTTCGCACGAATTTGAATCGAAATCGTATGTTTCGCATGATATTGAAGTTAAATCGTTTGTTTCGTGTGGATTTAAAGCTAATTCGTGTACTTCGCATGAATCTGAAGCTAAATTGTTCATTTCGCATGAATTTGAAACTAAATTGTAGATTTCGCGTGAATTTGAAACTAAATCGTTTACTTCAAATCGCTATTTCGTTCGAATTTGTCTAGAAATCGTGTATTTCGCATGAATCTGAAGCTAAATTGTTCATTTGGCATGTATTTGAATCTAAATCGATCTTTTAAAATCGCTATTTCCCACGAATTTCAATCGAAATCGTATGTTTCGCATGATATTGAAGTTAAATCGTTTGTTTCGTGTGGATTTAAAGCTAATTCGTGTATTTCGCATGAATCTGAAGCTAAATTGTTCATTTCGCATGAATTTGAAACTAAATTGTTCATTTCGCGTGAATTTGAAACTAAATCGTTTATTTAAAATCGCTATTTCGTTCGAATTTGTCTAGAAATCGTGTATTTCGCATGAATCTGAAGCTAAATTGTTCATTTGGCATGTATTTGAAGCTAAATCGATCTTTTAAAATCGCTATTTCCCACGAATTTCAATCGAAATCGTATGTTTCGCATGATATTGAAGTTAAATCGTTTGTTTCGTGTGGATTTAAAGCTAATTCGTGTATTTCGCATGAATCTGAAGCTAAATTGTTCATTTCGCATGAATTTGAAGCTAAATCGTTTATTTAAAATCGCTATTTCGTTCGAATTTGTGTCGAAATCGTGTATTTCGCATGAATCTGAAGCTAAATTGTTCATTTGGCATGAATTTGAAGCTAAATCGATCGTTTAAAATCGCTATTTCGCACGAATTTGAATCGAAATCGTATGTTTCGCATGATATTGAAGTTAAATCGTTTGTTTCGTGTGGATTTAAAGCTAATTCGTGTACTTCGCATGAATCTGAAGCTAAATTGTTCATTTCGCATGAATTTGAAACTAAATTGTAGATTTCGCGTGAATTTGAAACTAAATCGTTTACTTCAAATCGCTATTTCGTTCGAATTTGTGTCGAAATCGTGTATTTCGCATGAATCTGAAGCTAAATTGTTCATCTGGCATGAATTTGAAGCTAAATCGATCGTTTAAAATCGCTATTTCGCACGAATTTGAATCGAAATCGTATGTTTCGCATGATATTGAAGTTAAATCGTTTGTTTCGTGTGGATTTAAAGCTAATTCGTGTATTTCGCATGAATCTAAAGCTAAATTGTTCATTTCGCATGAATTTGAAACTAAATTGTTCATTTCGCGTGAATTTTAAACTAAATCGTTTATTTAAAATCGCTATTTCGTTCGAATTTGTCTAGAAATCGTGTATTTCGCATGAATCTGAAGCTAAATTGTTCATTTGGCATGTATTTGAATCTAAATCGATCTTTTAAAATCGCTATTTCCCACGAATTTCAATCGAAATCGTATGTTTCGCATGATATTGAAGTTAAATCGTTTGTTTCGTGTGGATTTAAAGCTAATTCGTGTATTTCGCATGAATCTGAAGCTAAATTGTTCATTTCGCATGAATTTGAAGCTAAATCGTTTATTTAAAATCGCTATTTCGTTCGAATTTGTGTCGAAATCGTGTATTTCGCATGAATCTGAAGCTAAATTGTTCATTTGGCATGTATTTGAAGCTAAATCGATCTTTTAAAATCGCTATTTCCCACGAATTTCAATCGAAATCGTATGTTTCGCATGATATTGAAGTTAAATCGTTTGTTTCGTGTGGATTTAAAGCTAATCCGTGTATTTCGCATGAAACTGAAGCTAAATTGTTCATTTCGCATGAATTCGAAGCTAAATCGTTTATTTAAAATCGCTATTTCGTTCGAATTTGTGTCGAAATCGTGTATTTCGCATGAATCTGAAGCTAAATTGTTCATTTGGCATGAATTTGAAGCTAAATCGATCGTTTAAAATCGCTATTTCGCACGAATTTGAATCGAAATCGTATGATTCGCATGATATTGAAGTTAAATCGTTTGTTTCGTGTGGATTTAAAGCTAATTCGTGTATTTCGCATGAATCTGAAGCTAAATTGTTCATTTCGCATGAATTTGAAGCTAAATCGTTTATTTAAAATCGCTATTTCGTTCGAATTTGTCTCGAAATCGTGTATTTCGCATGAATCTGAAGCTAAATTGTTCATTTGGCATGAATTTGAAGCTAAATCGATCGTTTAAAATCGCTATTTCCCACGAATTTGAATCGAAATCGTATGATTCGCATGATATTGAAGTTAAATCGTTCGTTTCGTGTGGATTTAAAGCTAATTCGTGTATTTCGTATGAATCTGAAGCTAAATTGTTCATTTCGCATGAATTTGAAGCTAAATCGTTTATTTAAAATCGCTATTTCGTTCGAATTTGTGTCGAAATCGTGTATTTCGCATGAATCTGAAGCTAAATTGTTCATTTGGCATGAATTTGAAGCTAAATCGATCGTTTAATATCGCTATTTCGCACGAATTTGAATCGAAATCGTATGATTCGCATGATATTGAAGTTAAATCTGTCGTTTCGTGTGGATTTAAAGCTAATTCGTGTATTTCGCATGAATCTGAAGCTAAATTGTTCATTTCGCATGAATTTGAAGCTAAATCGTTTATTTTAAATCGCTATTTCGTTCGAATTTGAATCGAAATCGTATGATTCGCATGATATTGAAGTTAAATCGTTTGTTTCGTGTGGATTTAAAGCTAATTCGTGTATTTCGCATGAATCTGAAGCTAAATTGTTCATTTCGCATGAATTTGAAGCTAAATCGTTTATTTAAAATCGCTATTTCGTTCGAATTTGTGTCGAAATCGTGTATTTCGCATGAATCTGAAGCTAAATTGTTCATTTGGCATGTATTTGAATCTAAATCGATCTTTTAAAATCGCTATTTCCCACGAATTTCAATCGAAATCGTATGTTTCGCATGATATTGAAGTTAAATCGTTTGTTTCGTGTGGATTTAAAGCTAATTCGTGTATTTCGCATGAATCTGAAGCTAAATTGTTCATTTCGCATGAATTTGAAGCTAAATCGTTTATTTAAAATCGCTATTTCGTTCGAATTTGTGTCGAAATCGTGTATTTCGCATGAATCTGAAGCTAAATTGTTCATTTGGCATGTATTTGAATCTAAATCGATCTTTTAAAATCGCTATTTCCCACGAATTTCAATCGAAATCGTATGTTTCGCATGATATTGAAGTTAAATCGTTTGTTTCGTGTGGATTTAAAGCTAATTCGTGTATTTCGCATGAATCTGAAGCTAAATTGTTCATTTCGCATGAATTTGAAGCTAAATCGTTTATTTAAAATCGCTATTTCGTTCGAATTTGTGTCGAAATCGTGTATTTCGCATGAATCTGAAGCTAAATTGTTCATTTGGCATGTATTTGAAGCTAAATCGATCTTTTAAAATCGCTATTTCCCACGAATTTCAATCGAAATCGTATGTTTCGCATGATATTGAAGTTAAATCGTTTGTTTCGTGTGGATTTAAAGCTAATCCGTGTATTTCGCATGAAACTGAAGCTAAATTGTTCATTTCGCATGAATTCGAAGCTAAATCGTTTATTTAAAATCGCTATTTCGTTCGAATTTGTGTCGAAATCGTGTATTTCGCATGAATCTGAAGCTAAATTGTTCATTTGGCATGAATTTGAAGCTAAATCGATCGTTTAAAATCGCTATTTCGCACGAATTTGAATCGAAATCGTATGATTCGCATGATATTGAAGTTAAATCGTTTGTTTCGTGTGGATTTAAAGCTAATTCGTGTATTTCGCATGAATCTGAAGCTAAATTGTTCATTTCGCATGAATTTGAAGCTAAATCGTTTATTTAAAATCGCTATTTCGTTCGAATTTGTCTCGAAATCGTGTATTTCGCATGAATCTGAAGCTAAATTGTTCATTTGGCATGAATTTGAAGCTAAATCGATCGTTTAAAATCGCTATTTCCCACGAATTTGAATCGAAATCGTATGATTCGCATGATATTGAAGTTAAATCGTTCGTTTCGTGTGGATTTAAAGCTAATTCGTGTATTTCGTATGAATCTGAAGCTAAATTGTTCATTTCGCATGAATTTGAAGCTAAATCGTTTATTTAAAATCGCTATTTCGTTCGAATTTGTGTCGAAATCGTGTATTTCGCATGAATCTGAAGCTAAATTGTTCATTTGGCATGAATTTGAAGCTAAATCGATCGTTTAATATCGCTATTTCGCACGAATTTGAATCGAAATCGTATGATTCGCATGATATTGAAGTTAAATCTGTCGTTTCGTGTGGATTTAAAGCTAATTCGTGTATTTCGCATGAATCTGAAGCTAAATTGTTCATTTCGCATGAATTTGAAGCTAAATCGTTTATTTTAAATCGCTATTTCGTTCGAATTTGAATCGAAATCGTATGATTCGCATGATATTGAAGTTAAATCGTTTGTTTCGTGTGGATTTAAAGCTAATTCGTGTATTTCGCATGAATCTGAAGCTAAATTGTTCATTTCGCATGAATTTGAAGCTAAATCGTTTATTTAAAATCGCTATTTCGTTCGAATTTGTGTCGAAATCGTGTATTTCGCATGAATCTGAAGCTAAATTGTTCATTTGGCATGAATTTGAAGCTAAATCGATCGTTTAAAATCGCTATTTCCCACGAATTTGAAACGAAATCGTATGATTCGCATGATATTGAAGTTAAATCGTTCGTTTCGTGTGGATTTAAAGCTAATTCGTGTATTTCGCATGAATCTGAAGCTATATTGTTCATTTCGCATGAATTTGAAGCTAAATCGTTTATTTAAAATCGCTATTTCGTTCGAATTTGTGTCGAAATCGTGTATTTCGAATGAATCTGAAGCTAAATTGTTCATTTGGCATGAATTTGAAGCTAAATCGATCGTTTAAAATCGCTATTTCGCACGAATTTGAATCGAAATCGTATGATTCGCATGATATTGAAGTTAAATCGTTTGTTTCGTGTGGATTTAAAGCTAATTCGTGTATTTCGCATGAATCTGAAGCTAAATTGTTCATTTCGCATGAATTTGAAGCTAAATCGTTTATTTAAAATCGCTATTTCGTTCGAATTTGTGTCGAAATCGTGTATTTCGAATGAATCTGAATCTAAATTGTTCATTTGGCATGAATTTGAAGCTAAATCGATCGTTTAAAATCGCTATTTCGCACGAATTTGAATCGAAATCGTATGTTTCGCATGATATTGAAGTTAAATCGTTTGTTTCGTGTGGATTTAAAGCTAATTCGTGTATTTCGCATGAATCTGAAGCTAAATTGTTCATTTCGCATGAATTTGAAGCTAAATCGTTTATTTAAAATCGCTATTTCGTTCGAATTTGTGTCGAAATCGTGTATTTCGCATGAATCTGAAGCTAAATTGTTCATTTGGCATGAATTTGAAGCTAAATCGATCGTTTAAAATCGCTATTTCGCACGAATTTGAATCGAAATCGTATGTTTCGCATGATATTGAAGTTAAATCGTTTGTTTCGTGTGGATTTAAAGCTAATTCGTGTACTTCGCATGAATCTGAAGCTAAATTGTTCATTTCGCATGAATTTGAAACTAAATTGTAGATTTCGCGTGAATTTGAAACTAAATCGTTTACTTCAAATCGCTATTTCGTTCGAATTTGTGTCGAAATCGTGTATTTCGCATGAATCTGAAGCTAAATTGTTCATCTGGCATGAATTTGAAGCTAAATCGATCGTTTAAAATCGCTATTTCGCACGAATTTGAATCGAAATCGTATGTTTCGCATGATATTGAAGTTAAATCGTTTGTTTCGTGTGGATTTAAAGCTAATTCGTGTATTTCGCATGAATCTAAAGCTAATTGTTCATTTCGCATGAATTTGAAACTAAATTGTTCATTTCGCGTGAATTTTAAACTAAATCGTTTATTTAAAATCGCTATTTCGTTCGAATTTGTCTAGAAATCGTGTATTTCGCATGAATCTGAAGCTAATTGTTCATTTGGCATGTATTTGAATCTAAATCGATCTTTTAAAATCGCTATTTCCCACGAATTTCAATCGAAATCGTATGTTTCGCATGATATTGAAGTTAAATCGTTTGTTTCGTGTGGATTTAAAGCTAATTCGTGTATTTGGCATGAATCTGAAGCTAAATTGTTCATTTCGCATGAATTTGAAACTAAATTGTTCATTTCGCGTGAATTTGAAACTAAT
The DNA here is from genome assembly GCF_051020955.1 of Megalopta genalis. Classification (NCBI taxonomy): domain Eukaryota; kingdom Metazoa; phylum Arthropoda; class Insecta; order Hymenoptera; family Halictidae; genus Megalopta; species Megalopta genalis. The sequence goes on along the minus strand of NW_027477019.1, from coordinate 49,408 downwards.
CGTTTATTTAAAATCGCTATTTCGTTCGAATTTGTCTAGAAATCGTGTATTTCGCATGAATCTGAAGCTAAATTGTTCATTTGGCATGTATTTGAAGCTAAATCGATCTTTTAAAATCGCTATTTCCCACGAATTTCAATCGAAATCGTATGTTTCGCATGATATTGAAGTTAAATCGTTTGTTTCGTGTGGATTTAAAGCTAATTCGTGTATTTCGCATGAATCTGAAGCTAAATTGTTCATTTCGCATGAATTTGAAGCTAAATCGTTTATTTTAAAATCGCTATTTCGTTCGAATTTGTGTCGAAATCGTGTATTTCGCATGAATCTGAAGCTAAATTGTTCATTTGGCATGAATTTGAAGCTAAATCGATCGTTTAAAATCGCTATTTCGCACGAATTTGAATCGAAATCGTATGTTTCGCATGATATTGAAGTTAAATCGTTTGTTTCGTGTGGATTTAAAGCTAATTCGTGTACTTCGCATGAATCTGAAGCTAAATTGTTCATTTCGCATGAATTTGAAACTAAATTGTAGATTTCGCGTGAATTTGAAACTAAATCGTTTACTTCAAATCGCTATTTCGTTCGAATTTGTGTCGAAATCGTGTATTTCGCATGAATCTGAAGCTAAATTGTTCATCTGGCATGAATTTGAAGCTAAATCGATCGTTTAAAATCGCTATTTCGCACGAATTTGAATCGAAATCGTATGTTTCGCATGATATTGAAGTTAAATCGTTAGTTTCGTGTGGATTTAAAGCTAATTCGTGTATTTCGCATGAATCTAAAGCTAAATTGTTCATTTCGCATGAATTTGAAACTAAATTGTTCATTTCGCGTGAATTTTAAACTAAATCGTTTATTTAAAATCGCTATTTCGTTCGAATTTGTCTAGAAATCGTGTATTTCGCATGAATCTGAAGCTAAATTGTTCATTTGGCATGTATTTGAATCTAAATCGATCTTTTAAAATCGCTATTTCCCACGAATTTCAATCGAAATCGTATGTTTCGCATGATATTGAAGTTAAATCGTTTGTTTCGTGTGGATTTAAAGCTAATTCGTGTATTTCGCATGAATCTGAAGCTAAATTGTTCATTTCGCATGAATTTGAAGCTAAATCGTTTATTTAAAATCGCTATTTCGTTCGAATTTGTGTCGAAATCGTGTATTTCGCATGAATCTGAAGCTAAATTGTTCATTTGGCATGTATTTGAAGCTAAATCGATCTTTTAAAATCGCTATTTCCCACGAATTTCAATCGAAATCGTATGTTTCGCATGATATTGAAGTTAAATCGTTTGTTTCGTGTGGATTTAAAGCTAATCCGTGTATTTCGCATGAAACTGAAGCTAAATTGTTCATTTCGCATGAATTCGAAGCTAAATCGTTTATTTAAAATCGCTATTTCGTTCGAATTTGTGTCGAAATCGTGTATTTCGCATGAATCTGAAGCTAAATTGTTCATTTGGCATGAATTTGAAGCTAAATCGATCGTTTAAAATCGCTATTTCGCACGAATTTGAATCGAAATCGTATGATTCGCATGATATTGAAGTTAAATCGTTTGTTTCGTGTGGATTTAAAGCTAATTCGTGTATTTCGCATGAATCTGAAGCTAAATTGTTCATTTCGCATGAATTTGAAGCTAAATCGTTTATTTAAAATCGCTATTTCGTTCGAATTTGTCTCGAAATCGTGTATTTCGCATGAATCTGAAGCTAAATTGTTCATTTGGCATGAATTTGAAGCTAAATCGATCGTTTAAAATCGCTATTTCCACGAATTTGAATCGAAATCGTATGATTCGCATGATATTGAAGTTAAATGTTTGTTTCGTGTGGATTTAAAGCTAATTCGTGTATTTCGCATGAATCTGAAGCTAAATTGTTCATTTCGCATGATTTTGAAGCTAAATCGTTTATTTAAAATCGCTATTTCGTTCGAATTTGTGTCGAAATCGTGTATTTCGCATGAATCTGAAGCTAAATTGTTCATTTGGCATGAATTTGAAGCTAAATCGATCGTTTAAAATCGCTATTTCGCACGAATTTGAATCGAAATCGTATGATTCGCATGATATTGAAGTTAAATCTGTCGTTTCGTGTGGATTTAAAGCTAATTCGTGTATTTCGCATGAATCTGAAGCTAAATTGTTCATTTCGCATGAATTTGAAGCTAAATCGTTTATTTTAAATCGCTATTTCGTTCGAATTTGTGTCGAAATCGTGTATTTCGCATGAATCTGAAGCTAAATTGTTCATTTGGCATGTATTTGAAGCTAAATCGATCTTTTAAAATCGCTATTTCCCACGAATTTGAATCGAAATCGTATGATTCGCATGATATTGAAGTTAAATCGTTCGTTTCGTGTGGATTTAAAGCTAATTCGTGTATTTCGCATGAATCTGAAGCTATATTGTTCATTTCGCATGAATTTGAAGCTAAATCGTTTATTTAAAATCGCTATTTCGTTCGAATTTGTGTCGAAATCGTGTATTTCTAATGAATCTGAAGCTAAATTGTTCATTTGGCATGAATTTGAAGCTAAATCGATCGTTTAAAATCGCTATTTCGCACGAATTTGAATCGAAATCGTATGTTTCGCATGATATTGAAGTTAAATCGTTTGTTTCGTGTGGATTTAAAGCTAATTCGTGTATTTCGCATGAATCTGAAGCTAAATTGTTCATTTCGCATGAATTTGAAACTAAATTGTTCATTTCGCGTGAATTTGAAACTAAATCATTTATTTAAAATCGCTATTTCGTTCGAATTTGTCTAGAAATCGTGTATTTCGCATGAATCTGAAGCTAAATTGTTCATTTGGCATGTATTTGAAGCTAAATCGATCTTTTAAAATCGCTATTTCCCACGAATTTCAATCGAAATCGTATGTTTCGCATGATATTGAAGTTAAATCGTTTGTTTCGTGTGGATTTAAAGCTAATTCGTGTATTTCGCATGAATCTGAAGCTAAATTGTTCATTTCGCATGATTTTGAAGCTAAATCGTTTATTTAAAATCGCTATTTCGTTCGAATTTGTGTCGAAATCGTGTATTTCGCATGAATCTGAAGCTAAATTGTTCATTTGGCATGAATTTGAAGCTAAATCGATCGTTTAAAATCGCTATTTCGCACGAATTTGAATCGAAATCGTATGATTCGCATGATATTGAAGTTAAATCTGTCGTTTCGTGTGGATTTAAAGCTAATTCGTGTATTTCGCATGAATCTGAAGCTAAATTGTTCATTTCGCATGAATTTGAAGCTAAATCGTTTATTTTAAATCGCTATTTCGTTCGAATTTGTGTCGAAATCGTGTATTTCGCATGAATCTGAAGCTAAATTGTTCATTTGGCATGTATTTGAAGCTAAATCGATCTTTTAAAATCGCTATTTCCCACGAATTTCAATCGAAATCGTATGTTTCGCATGATATTGAAGTTAAATCGTTTGTTTCGTGTGGATTTAAAGCTAATCCGTGTATTTCGCATGAAACTGAAGCTAAATTGTTCATTTCGCATGAATTTGAAGCTAAATCGTTTATTTAAAATCGCTATTTCGTTCGAATTTGTGTCGAAATCGTGTATTTCGCATGAATCTGAAGCTAAATTGTTCATTTGGCATGAATTTGAAGCTAAATCGATCGTTTAAAATCGCTATTTCGCACGAATTTGAATCGAAATCGTACGATTCGCATGATATTGAAGTTAAATCGTTTGTTTCGTGTGGATTTAAAGCTAATTCGTGTATTTCGCATGAATCTGAAGCTAAATTGTTCATTTCGCATGAATTTGAAGCTAAATCGTTTATTTAAAATCGCTATTTCGTTCGAATTTGTGTCGAAATCGTGTATTTCGCATGAATCTGAAGCTAAATTGTTCATTTGGCATGAATTTGAAGCTAAATCGATCGTTTAAAATCGCTATTTCGCACGAATTTGAATCGAAATCGTATGTTTCGCATGATATTGAAGTTAAATCGTTTGTTTCGTGTGGATTTAAAGCTAATTCGTGTACTTCGCATGAATCTGAAGCTAAATTGTTCATTTCGCATGAATTTGAAACTAAATTGTAGATTTCGCGTGAATTTGAAGCTAAATCGTTTATTTAAAATCGCTATTTCGTTCGAATTTGTGTCGAAATCGTGTATTTCGCATGAATCTGAAGCTAAATTGTTCATTTGGCATGTATTTGAAGCTAAATCGATCTTTTAAAATCGCTATTTCCCACGAATTTCAATCGAAATCGTATGTTTCGCATGATATTGAAGTTAAATCGTTTGTTTCGTGTGGATTTAAAGCTAATTCGTGTATTTCGCATGAATCTGAAGCTAAATTGTTCATTTCGCATGATTTTGAAGCTAAATCGTTTATTTAAAATCGCTATTTCGTTCGAATTTGTGTCGAAATCGTGTATTTCGCATGAATCTGAAGCTAAATTGTTCATTTGGCATGTATTTGAAGCTAAATCGATCTTTTAAAATCGCTATTTCCCACGAATTTCAATCGAAATCGTATGTTTCGCATGATATTGAAGTTAAATCGTTTGTTTCGTGTGGATTTAAAGCTAATCCGTGTATTTCGCATGAAACTGAAGCTAAATTGTTCATTTCGCATGAATTTGAAGCTAAATCGTTTATTTAAAATCGCTATTTCGTTCGAATTTGTGTCGAAATCGTGTATTTCCCATGAATCTGAAGCAAAATTGTTCATTTGGCATGAATTTGAAGCTAAATCGATCGTTTAAAATCGCTATTTCGCACGAATTTGAATCGAAATCGTACGATTCGCATGATATTGAAGTTAAATCGTTTGTTTCGTGTGGATTTAAAGCTAATTCGTGTATTTCGCATGAATCTGAAGCTAAATTGTTCATTTCGCATGAATTTGAAGCTAAATCGTTTATTTAAAATCGCTATTTCGTTCGAATTTGTGTCGAAATCGTGTATTTCGCATGAATCTGAAGCTAAATTGTTCATTTGGCATGAATTTGAAGCTAAATCGATCGTTTAAAATCGCTATTTCGCACGAATTTGAATCGAAATCGTATGTTTCGCATGATATTGAAGTTAAATCGTTTGTTTCGTGTGGATTTAAAGCTAATTCGTGTACATCGCATGAATCTGAAGCTAAATTGTTCATTTCGCATGAATTTGAAACTAAATTGTAGATTTCGCGTGAATTTGAAGCTAAATCGTTTATTTAAAATCGCTATTTCGTTCGAATTTGTGTCGAAATCGTGTATTTCCCATGAATCTGAAGCAAAATTGTTCATTTGGCATGAATTTGAAGCTAAATCGATCGTTTAAAATCGCTATTTCGCACGAATTTGAATCGAAATCGTACGATTCGCATGATATTGAAGTTAAATCGTTTGTTTCGTGTGGATTTAAAGCTAATTCGTGTATTTCGCATGAATCTGAAGCTAAATTGTTCATTTCGCATGAATTTGAAGCTAAATCGTTTATTTAAAATCGCTATTTCGTTCGAATTTGTGTCGAAATCGTGTATTTCGCATGAATCTGAAGCTAAATTGTTCATTTGGCATGAATTTGAAGCTAAATCGATCGTTTAAAATCGCTATTTCGCACGAATTTGAATCGAAATCGTATGTTTCGCATGATATTGAAGTTAAATCGTTTGTTTCGTGTGGATTTAAAGCTAATTCGTGTACATCGCATGAATCTGAAGCTAAATTGTTCATTTCGCATGAATTTGAAACTAAATTGTAGATTTCGCGTGAATTTGAAGCTAAATCGTTTATTTAAAATCGCTATTTCGTTCGAATTTGTGTCGAAATCGTGTATTTCGCATGAATCTGAAGCTAAATTGTTCATTTGGCATGTATTTGAAGCTAAATCGATCTTTTAAAATCGCTATTTCCCACGAATTTCAATCGAAATCGTATGTTTCGCATGATATTGAAGTTAAATCGTTTGTTTCGTGTGGATTTAAAGCTAATTCGTGTATTTCGCATGAATCTGAAGCTAAATTGTTCATTTCGCATGATTTTGAAGCTAAATCGATTATTTAAAATCGCTATTTCGTTCGAATTTGTGTCGAAATCGTGTATTTCGCATGAATCTGAAGCTAAATTGTTCATTTGGCATGAATTTGAAGCTAAATCGATCGTTTAAAATCGCTATTTCGCACGAATTTGAATCGAAATCGTATGATTCGCATGATATTGAAGTTAAATCTGTCGTTTCGTGTGGATTTAAAGCTAATTCGTGTATTTCGCATGAATCTGAAGCTAAATTGTTCATTTCGCATGAATTTGAAGCTAAATCGTTTATTTTAAATCGCTATTTCGTTCGAATTTGTGTCGAAATCGTGTATTTCGCATGAATCTGAAGCTAAATTGTTCATTTGGCATGTATTTGAAGCTAAATCGATCTTTTAAAATCGCTATTTCCCACGAATTTGAATCGAAATCGTATGATTCGCATGATATTGAAGTTAAATCGTTCGTTTCGTGTGGATTTAAAGCTAATTCGTGTATTTCGCATGAATCTGAAGCTATATTGTTCATTTCGCATGAATTTGAAGCTAAATCGTTTATTTAAAATCGCTATTTCGTTCGAATTTGTGTCGAAATCGTGTATTTCGAATGAATCTGAAGCTAAATTGTTCATTTGGCATGAATTTGAAGCTAAATCGATCGTTTAAAATCGCTATTTCGCACGAATTTGAATCGAAATCGTATGTTTCGCATGATATTGAAGTTAAATCGTTTGTTTCGTGTGGATTTAAAGCTAATTCGTGTATTTCGCATGAATCTGAAGCTAAATTGTTCATTTCGCATGAATTTGAAACTAAATTGTTCATTTCGCGTGAATTTGAAACTAAATCATTTATTTAAAATCGCTATTTCGTTCGAATTTGTCTAGAAATCGTGTATTTCGCATGAATCTGAAGCTAAATTGTTCATTTGGCATGTATTTGAAGCTAAATCGATCTTTTAAAATCGCTATTTCCCACGAATTTCAATCGAAATCGTATGTTTCGCATGATATTGAAGTTAAATCGTTTGTTTCGTGTGGATTTAAAGCTAATTCGTGTATTTCGCATGAATCTGAAGCTAAATTGTTCATTTCGCATGATTTTGAAGCTAAATCGTTTATTTAAAATCGCTATTTCGTTCGAATTTGTGTCGAAATCGTGTATTTCGCATGAATCTGAAGCTAAATTGTTCATTTGGCATGAATTTGAAGCTAAATCGATCGTTTAAAATCGCTATTTCGCACGAATTTGAATCGAAATCGTATGATTCGCATGATATTGTAACGACTGTCGTCGTGTTGCGTTAGCTTTAAGCTAGGATACATACATACATTATATGCATCATATACCTCATTCTATACTATGTTCTATACCCCGTCCTATACTCCATCATATACTACATTCCATACCTTATTCCACACTACACTCCATTCCCCACCCTATGCTTCATTCTATAATATATAACACATTCTATACTCCATATTATGTCTGCGCTAATTACATACTACGTTTTGTGCTAGTTCATAAGTACACAATTGTAACACATACAACATCCTATTTCTTAAGCACACATATACACAACACATATACAAGCATTGTGTACCACACGCACACACACACACGATAACATAAGCCAACATTATAAGCAAATAACTATAAGTTAAATATTCAAATACCAATAACAAACTAATGCATACGCCTATGTATAATGTAGAATAAGTTAGTAGCGCGCCAATGTTGCAATCCGTTCACACCGCGAAAACTGCAAGGTCAGCAAATACCATCACGCTCGCAGATAGTCGCGCTCCATGGGATCCTGCAGACGGCAGCAAATCTCACGGTGCACCAGGAGTAAGAGAGAACGCACGTGATGCATCCGCTCGCACTGAGAACTGCAAGCTCAGCGCATTCCATCACGCTCGCAGTCAACCGTGCTCCACGGGAAACTGCAAGCACCAGCAGATCTCACAACGCCCAGAGAGAGAGACAGACTATCGTCAGCAGATGCGCTCTCCCTCGCACCAACGTCACCCCTCCACCGGCCGGACTCGACGCGCCAAGGAAACGCGGACGGCTCTACACTTCAGTTCCAGACTCCGAGGAGAAACGACGTCTCCTATGAGAGTCCCGCGCATTAATAACTTCAACTTCTCGCGTGATACGCCTTGCTATTTCCAAATCGTATTCTTAGTCTAAATACCATATCGTTAATTGTAGATTCTAAGTGTTTAGTGTAACCAATTTATAAATAGAATATATTATTATTATTTTTACCTAATTGCACCGTGAACGTTATTGTGTATTACCGAAACCCAACGTCCTCATCCGCGTCGGGAGTTCATACTGTTAAAGTTCCCACAAATAAATATATGTTCCGAACGTGCTTCGCTAACGTACCACAAGGCTTCAGAAGCAGCTCTTTCCAGGCGACTCGGCGGAACTAGCCAACCTCCTGCAACTCCCTCATCACACCTGGACACAATATCAAATCAAGTGCATCATTCAACACCGATGAGTAATAGCTATAAGTAAATTTGTTAGATTTTGTGCATTCTGTTCGTCGGGCCTCGTTCAGATTCGGACGTACGTACCGTTTGGGACGGAAAGATCGCGATTAAAAAAAAGGAAAGGGGAAGCCCAGCCCGGGACGTGACAAATTTGGCGCAGTCGGTAGGACACGCATCCCAGCTGTCCGTAAATATTTGCCGTGAACCGAGTGACGATATTGTTAGCAAGTGATCACCGCGAATTAGGACAGTCCCAACGTGATCCCCGCGAATATAGAAACTGTGCACGAAACTAAAAATAACATCTACTGACAAGTTTTGTAAAATCACGTTAAAATGGATACACGATCAAAAAAACGTGGAGATTCTCCCGCGCCCACCGAGGCCGAACTATTAAAATTCCAGGCAGAGTTAGCGGAAAAGGAAGCGTACCTCAACGAGCAGGCAAGATTTTTAGCAGACTCGCGTAGGAATTTCGAGGATGCTGCGGAGCAGCAACGACTAGATTTACAAAATATTCAGCGTGAACTCCGCGAGATCCGCGAAGCTAGTTTCGCGTCATCGCAACGCGCACCCCTCTCACCTGAAACAACTTCCCGTGTCGAACGCATGTCGACGGAACCATTGAGCTTCACGGTCAAGGAAGCTCTCGAATTTATACCCGCCTTCGACGGCACTAATATTCCGGTAATACAATTTAGTCGAGCCTGCAAGAGAGCTAGGGATATCGTACCGCCCTATGCGGAACGAACTTTGACAAAATTAATTTGCAATAAACTAAGATATCGCGCATATTCGGCTTTAGAGGACGAAAATTGTTGCACAATAAACGAGCTGTGCAACCGCCTCAAAGAAGTTTTTGGTCCACATCGGTCGGTAGACCAATACCGCGGCGATCTCGCAAGCATATTGCAAGGTCAAAACGAGCATATCTTGGATTATATTAGCAGAACAAAAGACCTCCGCGCCGCAATTTTAGACTGCGATGATAGTCATCGCAACATCGAGAACGTAGACGAATTAACAATAGACAGTTTTATTAGAGGGCTCATTCCCGCCTTGCGGCCAGAGGTTAGCCCGCACAGGAACGAACCACTGAACCTAGTTTTTAAAAGGGCCACCACGGCATATAAACAATACGAATTCGACAAGACGCGCTTTAAGGAAGCGCCGCGCAATTTCTCTAGCACAGTCTCCCCGCGAAATAATTACACTTACGTGAGAGACCGCGGACCAGCGACCGACACCGCTCCACGAATTGACTACAATCGCCAATCTTATAACCCCAATCGTTTTAATGCACCATATAACCCGTCACCGCGTAACATTCGACAAAACGAAACGACGTATAGTGACCGCGCTCGTATCCAACCAAAGGAAGACCCCCGTACACAGCGTAAAGCCTCAGAACGTAACCCGACCGAGGCACCCAAATTCTGTAGGTATTGTAAGAACGAGGGACACGATATCCACGAATGCAGGAAACGTGAATATAATAATAGACTAAGAGATCAGGGAAACGCGCAAAGCCTCCCGTCCACCTCGCCGCCGCGACGGGAGGCCCCGGCGTCGTCAACCGTAAAGACAATAATAGAAGAGAACGAACAGAACGACGGTTCGTCTCCGCAGTAAATCTGTCGGCAGATTCCCCGATTCCGCGAGTCCGGACACTCGCCCCGCAGTTCAAAAATCGCAGCGAACTTTTAGTAGATACAGGTTCGGAAATAAATTTAATAAAAGTATCGAGTCTTAAACCCGGTGTACTAGTAAACAGACAGGGCATCATCCTGATTCAGGGGATCACTAGCGGCAGCGTTGCTACCTTAGGGAGCACGAACATAGAGATCGTAGGAAAAAATGTCGAGTTCCAGGTTCTTCCTGCGGATTTCCCACTGAATGTGGACGGTATCCTGGGCTCCCCTTTCTTCGGTACCGGGGCCGAAATTTCTTACAAAAAGGGCTGCGTCGTATTCAACGACGTAAGCATTCCATTCGCGCGTAACACCGAAAAGGAAACGCACAAAATCGAGGCACGTACGAGCGCGTGCATCAAAGTCAGGGTCAGCGGACCTCCAGTCGGTTATATCCGACGTATGAGGGTAGAACCGAACGTATTCTTGGGTGACTGCGTGGTCACCAACACTAACGGAGAGGCATACCTGCGGTGCGTAAACGCATCGACCGACGTGGCGTCCTTCTGCCTGCCAACGCTGGAGGTGGAAGAGATCGAGGGAAACCTTTCATACAGCAAACCCAGTTCCGTTTTACCAATCTCAAATTCAGATCCTGCGGTTCGCATTAATGAGCTATGTGAATCGATTCGCATGGATCATCTTAATCAGGAGGAGATTAATCACGTAAAATCACTAATCCAAGAAAACCACGATCTCTTCCATCTCGCTGGCGATCGTCTGGGGAAAACAGACGCGGTCACGCACAAAATCCCCACCACGGATAACGTCCCAGTACATACGAAACAATATCGCTATCCGCCGATCCACAAAGAGGAAATCGATAAACAAATGCGCGAGCTTTTACAGAACGACATCGTCGTCCCTTCGAATTCTCCATACAATTCCCCTTTGTGGATCGTGCCTAAAAAGCCGGACGAAAACGGCAACAAGAAATGGCGCATGGTTATCGACTATCGCGCGCTTAATGAAAAATCGATATCAGACGCGTATCCGCTACCCAGCATAAATGAAATCCTTGACCAGCTTGGTAGTTCGAAGTACTTCAGTGTCTTCGATTTGGCAAGCGGGTTTCACCAAATTGGCATGGAGAAGGACGACGCGGCCAAAACCGCGTTCTCAACCCCGTTCGGTCACTACGAGTACAGTAGGATGCCGTTCGGGTTGAAAAACGCACCAGCTACATTTCAACGCCTAATGGACAATATCTTGAGTGGCCTGCAGGGAAATGAATTGTTCGTGTATTTAGACGACATTGTTATATATGCCAGGACAATAGAGGAACACGCTGCCAAGTTCCGGAAACTCGCGCTCAGATTGCGCAGCGCAAACTTGAAACTCCAACCGTCGAAATGCGGATTTTTGTTTCGAGAAGTGGCATACCTTGGCCATCTAATCAGCGAACACGGCGTTAGACCATGTCCAAATAAAATACGCGCGGTGCGTGATTATCCGCGGCCCAAGAACGCTAAAAATGTCAGAGAATTTCTGGGACTTGCGGGTTATTATCGTAGGTTCATAGATAAATTCGCGCAAATATCAAAACCCCTCACGAAGCTCTTAACGAAAGACGCAAAGTTTTTGTGGCAAGCTGAACAGGAGCAAGCCTTCGCCACCCTCCGTGAAAAATTGTGCCAGGAACCGGTCCTACAATATCCAGATTTCACGAAACCGTTCCACGTAACTTGTGATGCATCAGGGTACGCCATAGGGGCCGTGCTCAGCCAGGGCGAAATAGGCAAAGACAAACCCATCGCGTACGCCTCAAGAAATTTACACGGGCCGGAACTCAATTACGCGACCATAGAAAAGGAATGTCTGGCCATAATTTTTGGGGTACACTACTTTAGACCATACATTTACGGTCGGCAATTTGACCTCGTTACCGACCATAGACCGCTGGTTTGGATGAACTCCGTAAAGGATCCGACGTCGCGCCTCCTCCGTTGGCGATTGAAATTGGCCGAATTCGAATACAAGGTAATCTATAAACCGGGTAAGGCCAACGGAAACGCGGATGCTCTCTCTAGAAATCCAGTGGTGCTTCCATGTCTGGACTCCTCTAATGAGGAGATATTTGATGCCAACCGAAAAATTCCGCCGCCATCCGTAAACTTACCGGGCCCTTCTACCCCTAACAGTGAAAATCTAGATTCCTTCAATAAGGAAAACACAAGCCCGCCATCTCCACCCCAACTTTTCACGCCAGATTCCGGGTCATCTTCTATCCCCCACTCCCCTCTTCCCATGCGAGAAACATCACCACCAAGCACGCAAGAATCATCCAGTTCGGACGAAGCAATGATAGAAAACAATAACCCCCCGGCACGCCTCCATAATAAAACCATTATATACACCCGGGATAGATTAATTATGCGTAACGACAACCTCGTTTGTTTCGTTTCCCAAGATGGACAACCTGCAGAAACGGGTGCTCTGGATCTTTTCAGACAAGATAAATTAACAATAGATCGCCTGACCTTACATAGAGCCAAAGTTAGTAGTATCGGTCAACATAAATTAATACAGCTCCCAGTCAAGGAAACCGCTCTGCATCAAGCTACGATCGATGACATACGAGAATGCCTTAGATCCCTCTATAATGTCGTTACGGAACTTCAACTATCCTCGATTTCAATCTCAAGAACGTACATAGATCACGTCTCCTGGCACACAATTCGAGACGTATTAATCGAAATTTTTACTGACACTAATCTCCAAATATTCTACTGCACAAACGAAACCCAACTCCCGGCAGAAGACCGCAGAATGTCGATTGTATCAGAAAACCATGTATCGGCTTTCGCGGGACACAAGGGCATTTCCAAAACGTATAAGAGGATACGCGAAAAATACTATTGGCCCACCTTAAAGGCAGACGTTACTAAGTTTATAAACAGTTGTCCGGATTGTCAAATCAATAAATTAACAAGGGTAAAAACGCGACTGCCAATGACCCTAACAGACACACCAGGACGGGCGTTCGACAAGGTTTCAATGGACGTGGTCGGTCCCCTACCAACCACCCCTGAAGGATACGAGTACATTTTAACAATGCAGGACCTCTTAACGAAGTATTCGCTCGCTACACCTCTTCGAACCGTCGGTGCAATCGAAACAGCAGACGCGTTAGTAGAAAACCTTATTTGTAGGTTTGGCATACCAAAAGCGATGCTTACCGATCAAGGGTCTAACTTCACTAGCTCGCTCCTAAAGGCAGTTGCCAAACGTTTTAAAATTTCGCAAGTACAAACAACAGCTTTTCACCCTCAGAGCAATGGCTCCATTGAACGTTCCCACATGGTGCTCACAGAATATTTGAAACAGTTCACGAAAAAGAACGACTGGCATAAATGGTTAAACCTTGCTATGTTCAGTTATAATACAAGTACCCATGAGGGAACAAATTTTACACCACACGAATTGGTATTCGGTAGTTTGGCCCGAGTTCCTTCATCTAACCAAGAGAATTTAGATATCGGAAACGAAACCTACGATAGCTACTACCGCGAGCTCCAAAGAAAAATCTCATTAACACAAGAAAGGGCTCGCGAAAACCTAATCATGGCTAAAGGTAGATCAAAACGATACTATGATAAGAAATTAAATCTAGCAAAATTCGCTTCAGGGGACAAGGTGTTCCTCCTCAAGGAACCCCGGAAGGGCAAATTTGACCAGCAGTACACCGGGCCATATGAAATCTTACAGACCATAGGGGAAACGAATGCAAAAATCAAAATAGGAAATCGAATTAAAATCGTTCATATGAATAAGTTAAAGCGAGCGAGAACAATACAGGAAATCCGAACGACAGTCGTAGCGCCCCCACGAGAAGAAACCGCCCCCACGAACCCCTCCCCAGAACGAGAAGAAGACCAACCAACAACCACGAGCCCTCCCACTGCCCTTACCACGCCCCCCACCTCAACAGCCAACACCTATATAACAGTACAGGAGCTCCAAGATCATCAGTCACACCTCGACATCGACACCAACAGCAACATGAACTTCAAACCGTTCCTAGTACTTACACTCTTGCGTTCAACATCAGCTCTTATCGGATACGATTGTAACAGTCCAACGTTGAATGTTACTACTTTCTCAATAATGGACAAACCCGAATGCGAACACGGGATCAGCAAAACAATCTCGCAAACCTCAAACGTGCAACTTCTCCAATTAATAGACTTCGAAGAAACCACAGTCCGTCAGTGCAGAGTTGAAATCGATCGTACGATTTATTACTGTGGCATGCATTCACATATATCTGTTGTAAATAATGGAAGACAACAGTACATCCTGAGTACGCCGCGAGATATTTGTAACACACTTCACGAATCCGGCTACCTGTTCTTACCACCGTCTGTGCAAATCACCGGTATATTGGGAAACAGTTCAACATCACGCAGCGTTACTCTAGCAGGACAAATACAACAGGATGGTGCTTGCAAGGGAACAACGTACAGCGACCCCTACGGAACATGGGACGGCGTCGTAGTACAAGCAGTAATCAAGATCACTTTGAAAAATTTCCATGCCCCAATTAAACTATCATCGAACGAAATCATTTTACCCTCGGGTCAGCGGTGTTCCCTGGATACGGATCATTGTATGGACTCCGAGGAAGGATTCTCGTACTGGACAAGCATTCCCATCGACCAGCATTGCCACTTTAATAAATATGAGGTGCTCTACGAAGGAAAAGCGATTAAAACCTCCACGACCAACAACAATTTAACAGCCCTCTTCACGGTGGCAAACGAAGAAACGGCTTTTGCCCTGACCACAACAGGAAGAACATCCGTATGTGGATACACACTGTTGAGAACGGAACATCCGAAATTACTCATATTGGAAATAACGCACGAGGGAAAATTCAAGAACGCCGGAGCCAGGAAAGTCGACAACCTGGACATATTCACTTACGTGAACGCCAAGTTCATATACATAGAAAAGCACATAAGTTCCCAAGTTATCGCCCTGTACAACGATATAATGCGCCAAAAATGCGACATCGAGCAGCAAGTCCAAAGAAACGCAGTCATGATGATACATTCCGCACCAGCAGAAGTGGCTACTGCAATTACAAAAGAACCAGGTCATATGGCATTGCAGTCAGGAGAAGTAATACACGTCGTCAAATGTGTACCAGTACTCTGCACAATCAGGAAGGTGCAAGAGTGCTACGATGAGCTGCCGGTGACCTATAAGAACGAGTCATTCTTCCTCACGCCGAGGACGCGTATTCTAGTTAAAACAGGGACCAGGAAGGAATGTAGCGAACTAATCCCCACCTGCTATAAGCTTCACGGAACCTGGTATCAAATGCTGCCGAAACCCATGGAAAGTGTACCACCTCCGCCACTCCAAAGTATTAGCAGATCCACCTGGAAGTACATGAACCCAGCCAATCTAGCGAACGGAGGAATATATTCCAAGGAGGACATCCGGAGATTAAGCGAGCACATCCTCTTCCCGATAGAAAAGATCTCCGTAATCAACTCACTGGCACAAGGAGCATCGGGCCGCCAATACGCAACAGATTCAGTGCAAATATCAAACCTGTTCGACGAACAATCACTCAAACGGATCGCCGAATCAACGGTAGAAAGACTGTGGTCCGGGTTCACAACGTTCGGTTCAGTGAGTGCGGGAATAATTGGACTCTATGTGTTAATAAAAGTGCTAAAAACTATAATAAACACAGTAATGAATGGCATAGCCCTCCATAGACTTTACGGATGGAGCATCCACATAATAGGAGCCATATGGAGTTCTTTAACTAGATTCTTTATATTCCTAAAACAAAACAATCTGAACAATGTGCGCGACAGGGAGAACCCTGGACCCGAAATATCCCAAGAAGACACAGACAACAACAGCCACGGCCCACCCTCACCCCAGCCCCGTGGTGCAGAATGCCTAAAACTCAAACCCTTGTACCGTCGCCCGAACCAGGAAATTCCACTCCGTGCAATTTCCTCCCTAAGGGGGGAGGTGTAACGACTGTCGTCGTGTTGCGTTAGCTTTAAGCTAGGATACATACATACATTATATGCATCATATACCTCATTCTATACTATGTTCTATACCCCGTCCTATACTCCATCATATACTACATTCCATACCTTATTCCACACTACACTCCATTCCCCACCCTATGCTTCATTCTATAATATATAACACATTCTATACTCCATATTATGTCTGCGCTAATTACATACTACGTTTTGTGCTAGTTCATAAGTACACAATTGTAACACATACAACATCCTATTTCTTAAGCACACATATACACAACACATATACAAGCATTGTGTACCACACGCACACACACACACGATAACATAAGCCAACATTATAAGCAAATAACTATAAGTTAAATATTCAAATACCAATAACAAACTAATGCATACGCCTATGTATAATGTAGAATAAGTTAGTAGCGCGCCAATGTTGCAATCCGTTCACACCGCGAAAACTGCAAGGTCAGCAAATACCATCACGCTCGCAGATAGTCGCGCTCCATGGGATCCTGCAGACGGCAGCAAATCTCACGGTGCACCAGGAGTAAGAGAGAACGCACGTGATGCATCCGCTCGCACTGAGAACTGCAAGCTCAGCGCATTCCATCACGCTCGCAGTCAACCGTGCTCCACGGGAAACTGCAAGCACCAGCAGATCTCACAACGCCCAGAGAGAGAGACAGACTATCGTCAGCAGATGCGCTCTCCCTCGCACCAACGTCGCCCCTCCACCGGCCGGACTCGACGCGCCAAGGAAACGCGGACGGCTCTACACTTCAGTTCCAGACTCCGAGGAGAAACGACGTCTCCTATGAGAGTCCCGCGCATTAATAACTTCAACTTCTCGCGTGATACGCCTTGCTATTTCCAAATCGTATTCTTAGTCTAAATACCATATCGTTAATTGTAGATTCTAAGTGTTTAGTGTAACCAATTTATAAATAGAATATATTATTATTATTTTTACCTAATTACACCGTGAACGTTATTGTGTATTACCGAAACCCAACGTCCTCATCCGCGTCGGGAGTTCATACTGTTAAAGTTCCCACAAATAAATATATGTTCCGAACGTGCTTCGCTAACGTACCACAAGGCTTCAGAAGCAGCTCTTTCCAGGCGACTCGGCGGAACTAGCCAACCTCCTGCAACTCCCTCATCACACCTGGACACAATATCAAATCAAGTGCATCATTCAACACCGATGAGTAATAGCTATAAGTAAATTTGTTAGATTTTGTGCATTCTGTTCGTCGGGCCTCGTTCAGATTCGGACGTACGTACCGTTTGGGACGGAAAGATCGCGATTAAAAAAAAGGAAAGGGGAAGCCCAGCCCGGGACGTGACAATATTGAAGTTAAATCTGTCGTTTCGTGTGGATTTAAAGCTAATTCGTGTATTTCGCATGAATCTGAAGCTAAATTGTTCATTTCGCATGAATTTGAAGCTAAATCGTTTATTTTAAATCGCTATTTCGTTCGAATTTGTGTCGAAATCGTGTATTTCGCATGAATCTGAAGCTAAATTGTTCATTTGGCATGTATTTGAAGCTAAATCGATCTTTTAAAATCGCTATTTCCCACGAATTTGAATCGAAATCGTATGATTCGCATGATATTGAAGTTAAATCGTTCGTTTCGTGTGGATTTAAAGCTAATTCGTGTATTTCGCATGAATCTGAAGCTATATTGTTCATTTCGCATGAATTTCAAGCTAAATCGTTTATTTAAAATCGCTATTTCGTTCGAATTTGTGTCGAAATCGTGTATTTCGAATGAATCTGAAGCTAAATTGTTCATTTGGCATGAATTTGAAGCTAAATCGATCGTTTAAAATCGCTATTTCGCACGAATTTGAATCGAAATCGTATGTTTCGCATGATATTGAAGTTAAATCGTTTGTTTCGTGTGGATTTAAAGCTAATTCGTGTATTTCGCATGAATCTGAAGCTAAATTGTTCATTTCGCATGAATTTGAAACTAAATTGTTCATTTCGCGTGAATTTGAAACTAAATCGTTTATTTAAAATCGCTATTTCGTTCGAATTTGTCTAGAAATCGTGTATTTCGCATGAATCTGAAGCTAAATTGTTCATTTGGCATGTATTTGAAGCTAAATCGATCTTTTAAAATCGCTATTTCCCACGAATTTCAATCGAAATCGTATGTTTCGCATGATATTGAAGTTAAATCGTTTGTTTCGTGTGGATTTAAAGCTAATTCGTGTATTTCGCATGAATCTGAAGCTAAATTGTTCATTTCGCATGAATTTGAAGCTAAATCGTTTATTTAAAATCGCTATTTCGTTCGAATTTGTGTCGAAATCGTGTATTTCGCATGAATCTGAAGCTAAATTGTTCATTTGGCATGAATTTGAAGCTAAATCGATCGTTTAAAATCGCTATTTCGCACGAATTTGAATCGAAATCGTATGTTTCGCATGATATTGAAGTTAAATCGTTTGTTTCGTGTGGATTTAAAGCTAATTCGTGTATTTCGCATGAATCTGAAGCTAAATTGTTCATTTCGCATGAATTTGAAACTAAATTGTTCATTTCGCGTGAATTTGAAACTAAATCGTTTATTTAAAATCGCTATTTCGTTCGAATTTGTGTCGAAATCGTGTATTTCGCATGAATCTGAAGCTAAATTGTTCATTTGGCATGAATTTGAAGCTAAATCGATTGTTTAAAATGGCTATTTCGCACGAATTTGAATCGAAATCGTATGATTCGCATGATATTGAAGTTAAATCGTTCGTTTCGTGTGGATTTAAAGCTAATTCGTGTATTTCGCATGAATTTGAAGCTAAATTGTTCATTTCGCATGAATTTGAAGCTAAATCGTTTATTTAAAATCGCTATTTCGTTCGAATTTGTGTCGAAATCGTGTATTTCGCATGAATTTGAAACTAAATTGTTCATTTGGCATGTATTTGAAGCTAAATCGATCTTTTAAAATCGCTATTTCCCACGAATTTCAATCGAAATCGTATGTTTCGCATGATATTGAAGTTAAATCGTTTGTTTCGTGTGGATTTAAAGCTAATTCGTGTATTTCGCATGAATCTGAAGCTAAATTGTTCATTTCGCATGAATTTGAAGCTAAATCGTTTATTTAAAATCGCTATTTCGTTCGAATTTGTGTCGAAATCGTGTATTTCGCATGAATCTGAAGCTAAATTGTTCATTTGGCATGAATTTGAAGCTAAATCGATTGTTTAAAATCGCTATTTCGCACGAATTTGAATCGAAATCGTATGATTCGCATGATACTGAAGTTAAATCGTTCGTTTCGTGTGGATTTAAAGCTAATTCGTGTATTTCGCATGAATCTGAAGCTAAATTGTTCATTTGGCATGAATTTGAAGCTAAATCGATCTTTTAAAATCGCTATTTCCCACGAATTTCAATCGAAATCGTATGTTTCGCATGATATTGAAGTTAAATCGTTTGTTTCGTGTGGATTTAAAGCTAATTCGTGTATTTCGCATGAATCTGAAGCTAAATTGTTCATTTCGCATGAATTTGAAGCTAAATTGTTCATTTCGCATGAATTTGACGCTAAATCGTTTATTTAAAATCGCTATTTCGTTCGAATTTGTGTCGAAATCGTGTATTTCGCATGAATCTGAAGCTAAATTGTTCATTTGGCATGAATTTGAAGCTAAATCGATCTTTTAAAATCGCTATTTCCCACGAATTTCAATCGAAATCGTATGTTTCGCATGATATTGAAGTTAAATCGTTTGTTTCGTGTGGATTTAAAGCTAACTCGTGTTTTTCGCATGAATCTGAAGCTAAATTGTTCATTTCGCATGAATTTGAAGCTAAATCGTTTATTTAAAATCGCTATTTCGTTCGAATTTGTGTCGAAATCGTGTATTTCGCATGAATCTGAAGCTAAATTGTTCATTTGGCATGTATTTGAAGCTAAATCGATCTTTTAAAATCGCTATTTCCCACGAATTTCAATCGAAATCGTATGTTTCGCATGATATTGAAGTTAAATCGTTTGTTTCGTGTGGATTTAAAGCTAATCCGTGTATTTCGCATGAAACTGAAGCTAAATTGTTCATTTCGCATGAATTTGAAGCTAAATCGTTTATTTAAAATCGCTATTTCGTTCGAATTTGTGTCGAAATCGTGTATTTCGCATGAATCTGAAGCTAAATTGTTCATTTGGCATGAATTTGAAGCTAAATCGATCGTTTAAAATCGCTATTTCGCACGAATTTGAATCGAAATCGTACGATTCGCATGATATTGAAGTTAAATCGTTTGTTTCGTGTGGATTTAAAGCTAATTCGTGTATTTCGCATGAATCTGAAGCTAAATTGTTCATTTCGCATGAATTTGAAGCTAAATCGTTTATTTAAAATCGCTATTTCGTTCGAATTTGTGTCGAAATCGTGTATTTCGCATGAATCTGAAGCTAAATTGTTCATTTGGCGTGAATTTGAAGCTAAATCGATCGTTTAAAATCGCTATTTCGCACGAATTTGAATCGAAATCGTATGTTTCGCATGATATTGAAGTTAAATCGTTTGTTTCGTGTGGATCTAAAGCTAATTCGTGTACTTCGCATGAATCTGAAGCTAAATTGTTCATTTCGCATGAATTTGAAACTAAATTGTAGATTTCGCGTGAATTTGAAGCTAAATCGTTTATTTAAAATCGCTATTTCGTTCGAATTTGTGTCGAAATCGTGTATTTCGCATGAATCTGAAGCTAAATTGTTCATTTGGCATGTATTTGAAGCTAAATCGATCTTTTAAAATCGCTATTTCCCACGAATTTCAATCGAAATCGTATGTTTCGCATGATATTGAAGTTAAATCGTTTGTTTCGTGTGGATTTAAAGCTAATTCGTGTATTTCGCATGAATCTGAAGCTAAATTGTTCATTTCGCATGAATTTGAAGCTAAATCGTTTATTTAAAATCGCTATTTCGTTCGAATTTGTGTCGAAATCGTGTATTTCGCATGAATCTGAAGCTAAATTGTTCATTTGGCATGAATTTGAAGCTAAATCGATCGTTTAATATCGCTATTTCGCACGAATTTGAATCGAAATCGTATGTTTCGCATGATATTGAAGTTAAATCGTTTGTTTCGTGTGGATTTAAAGCTAATCCGTGTATTTCGCATGAATCTGAAGCTAAATTGTTCATTTGGCATGAATTTGAAACTAAATTGTTCATTTCGCGTGAATTTGAAACTAAATCGTTTATTTAAAATCGCTATTTCGTTCGAATTTGTGTCGAAATCGTGTATTTCGCATGAATCTGAAGCTAAATTGTTCATTTGGCATGTATTTGAAGCTAAATCGATCTTTTAAAATCGCTATTTCCCACGAATTTGAATCGAAATCGTATGATTCGCATGATATTGAAGTTAAATCGTTTGTTTCGTGTGGATTTAAAGCTAATTCGTGTATTTCGCATGAATCTGAAGCTAAATTGTTCATTTCGCATGAATTTGAAACTAAATTGTTCATTTCGCGTGAATTTGAAACTAAATCGTTTATTTAAAATCGCTATTTCGTTCGAATTTGTCTAGAAATCGTGTATTTCGCATGAATCTGAAGCTAAATTGTTCATTTGGCATGTATTTGAAGCTAAATCGATCTTTTAAAATCGCTATTTCCCACGAATTTCAATCGAAATCGTATGTTTCGCATGATATTGAAGTTAAATCGTTTGTTTCGTGTGGATTTAAAGCTAATTCGTGTATTTCGCATGAATCTGAAGCTAAATTGTTCATTTCGCATGAATTTGAAGCTAAATCGTTTATTTAAAATCGCTATTTCGTTCGAATTTGTGTCGAAATCGTGTATTTCGCATGAATCTGAAGCTAATTGTTCATCTGGCATGAATTTGAAGCTAAATCGATTGTTTAAAATCGCTATTTCGCTCGAATTTGAATCGAAATCGTATGATTCGCATGATATTGATGTTAAATCGTTCGTTTCGTGTGGATTTAAAGCTAATTCGTGTATTTCGCATGAATCTGAAGCTAAATTGTTCATTTCGCATGAATTTGAAGCTAAATCGTTTATTTAAAATCGCTATTTCGTTCGAATTTGTGTCGAAATCGTGTATTTCGCATGAATCTGAAGCTAAATTGTTCATTTGGCATGAATTTGAAGCTAAATCGATCGTTTAAAATCGCTATTTCGCACGAATTTGAATCGAAATCGTATGTTTCGCATGATATTGAAGTTAAATCGTTTGTTTCGTGTGGATTTAAAGCTAATTCGTGTACTTCGCATGAATCTGAAGCTAAATTGTTCATTTCGCATGAATTTGAAACTAAATTGTAGATTTCGCGTGAATTTTGAAACTAAATCGTTTACTTAAAATCGCTAGTTCGTTCGAATTTGTCTCGAAATCGTGTATTTCGCATGAATCTGAAGCTATATTGTTCATTTGGCATGTATTTGAAGCTAAATCGTTTATTTAAAATCGCTATTTCGTTCGAATTTGTCTCGAAATCGTGTATTTCGTATGAATCTGAAGCTAAATTGTTCATTTGGCATGAATTTGAAGCTAAATCGTTTATTTAAAATCGCTATTTCGTTCGAATTTGTGTCGAAATCGTGTATTTCGCATGAATCTGAAGCTAAATTGTTCATTTGGCATGAATTTGAAGCTAAATCGATCGTTTAATATCGCTATTTCGCACGAATTTGAATCGAAATCGTATGTTTCGCATGATATTGAAGTTAAATCGTTTGTTTCGTGTGGATTTAAAGCTAATTCGTGTATTTCGCATGAATCTGAAGCTAAATTGTTCATTTCGCATGAATTTGAAGCTAAATCGTTTATTTAAAATCGCTATTTCGTTCGAATTTGTGTCGAAATCGTGTATTTCGCATGAATCTGAAGCTAAATTGTTCATTTGGCAGGAAATTGGAGCTAAATCGATCGTTTAAAATCGCTATTTCGCACGAATTTGAATCGAAATCGTATGATTCGCATGATATTGAAGTTAAATCTGTCGTTTCGTGGGGATTTAAAGCTAACTCGTGTATTTCGCATGAATCTGAAGCTAAATTGTTCATTTCGCATGAATTTGAAGCTAAATCGTTTATTTAAAATCGCTATTTCGTTCGAATTTGTGTCGAAATCGTGTATTTCGCATGAATCTGAAGCTAAATTGTTCATTTGGCATGTATTTGAAGCTAAATCGATCTTTTAAAATCGCTATTTCCCACGAATTTCAATCGAAATCGTATGTTTCGCATGATATTGAAGTTAAATCGTTTGTTTCGTGTGGATTTAAAGCTAATCCGTGTATTTCGCATGAAACTGAAGCTAAATTGTTCATTTCGCATGAATTTGAAGCTAAATCGTTTATTTAAAATCGCTATTTCGTTCGAATTTGTGTCGAAATCGTGTATTTCGCATGAATCTGAAGCTAAATTGTTCATTTGGCATGAATTTGAAGCTAAATCGATCGTTTAAAATCGCTATTTCGCACGAATTTGAATCGAAATCGTATGATTCGCATGATATTGAAGTTAAATCGTTTGTTTCGTGTGGATTTAAAGCTAATTCGTGTATTTCGCATGAATCTGAAGCTAAATTGTTCATTTCGCATGAATTTGAAGCTAAATCGTTTATTTAAAATCGCTATTTCGTTCGAATTTGTGTCGAAATCGTGTATTTCGCATTAATCTGAAGCTAAATTGTTCATCTGGCATGAATTTGAAGCTAAATCGATTGTTTAAAATCGCTATTTCGCTCGAATTTGAATCGAAATCGTATGATTCGCATGATATTGATGTTAAATCGTTCGTTTCGTGTGGATTTAAAGCTAATTCGTGTATTTCGCATGAATCTGAAGCTAAATTGTTCATTTCGCATGAATTTGAAGCTAAATCGTTTATTTAAAATCGCTATTTCGTTCGAATTTGTGTCGAAATCGTGTATTTCGCATGAATCTGAAGCTAAATTGTTCATCTGCATGAATTTGAAGCTAAATCGATTGTTTTAAAATCGCTATTTCGCTCGAATTTGAATCGAAATCGTATGATTCGCATGATATTGATGTTAAATCGTTCGTTTCGTGTGGATTTAAAGCTAATTCGTGTATTTCGCATGAATCTGAAGCTAAATTGTTCATTTCGCATGAATTTGAAGCTAAATCGTTTATTTAAAATCGCTATTTCGTTCGAATTTGTGTCGAAATCGTGTATTTCGCATGAATCTGAAGCTAAATTGTTCATTTGGCATGAATTTGAAGCTAAATCGATCGTTTAAAATCGCTATTTCGCACGAATTTGAATCGAAATCGTATGTTTCGCATGATATTGAAGTTAAATCGTTTGTTTCGTGTGGATTTAAAGCTAATCCGTGTATTTCGCATGAAACTGAAGCTAAATTGTTCATTTCGCATGAATTTGAAGCTAAATCGTTTATTTAAAATCGCTATTTCGTTCGAATTTGTGTCGAAATCGTGTATTTCGCATGAATCTGAAGCTAAATTGTTCATTTGGCATGAATTTGAAGCTAAATCGATCGTTTAAAATCGCTATTTCCCACGAATTTGAATCGAAATCGTATGATTCGCATGATATTGAAGTTAAATCGTTTGTTTCGTGTGGATTTAAAGCTAATTCGTGTATTTCGCATGAATCTGAAGCTAAATTGTTCATTTCGCATGAATTTGAAGCTAAATCGTTTATTTAAAATCGCTATTTCGTTCGAATTTGTGTCGAAATCGTGTATTTCGCATGAATCTGAAGCTAAATTGTTCATTTGGCATGAATTTGAAGCTAAATCGATCGTTTAAATCGCTATTTCGCACGAATTTGAATCGAAATCGTATGTTTCGCATGATATTGAAGTTAAATCGTTTGTTTCGTGTGGATTTAAAGCTAATTCGTGTACTTCGCATGAATCTGAAGCTAAATTGTTCATTTCGCATGAATTTGAAACTAAATTGTAGATTTCGCGTGAATTTGAAACTAAATCGTTACTTAAAAATCGCTATTTCGTTCGAATTTGTCTCGAAATCGTGTATTTCGCATGAATCTGAAGCTATATTGTTCATTTGGCATGTATTTGAAGCTAAATCGATGTTTTAAAATCGCTATTTTCCACGAATTTCAATCGAAATCGTATGTTTCGCATGATATTGAAGTTAAATCGTTTGTTTCGTGTGGATTTAAAGCTAATTCGTGTATTTCGCATGAATCTGAAGCTAAATTGTTCATTTCGCATGAATTTGAAGCTAAATCGTTTATTTAAAATCGCTATTTCGTTCGAATTTGTCTCGAAATCGTGTATTTCGTATGAATCTGAAGCTAAATTGTTCATTTGCATGAATTTGAAGCTAAATCGATCGTTTAAAATCGCTATTTCCCACGAATTTGAATCGAAATCGTATGATTCGCATGATATTGAAGTTAAATCGTTCGATTCGTGTGGATTTAAAGCTAATTCGTGTATTTCGCATGAATCTGAAGCTAAATTGTTCATTTCGCATGAATTTGAAGCTAAATCGTTTATTTAAAATCGCTATTTCGTTCGAATTTGTGTCGAAATCGTGTATTTCGCATGAATCTGAAGCTAAATTGTTCATCTGGCATGAATTTGAAGCTAAATCGATCGTTTAAAATCGCTATTTCGCACGAATTTGAATCGAAATCGTATGTTTCGCATGATATTGAAGTTAAATCGTTTGTTTCGTGTGGATTTAAAGCTAATTCGTGTACTTCGCATGAATCTGAAGCTAAATTGTTCATTTCGCATGAATTTGAAACTAAATTGTTCATTTCGCGTGAATTTGAAACTAAATCGTTTATTTAAAATCGATATTTCGTTCGAATTTGTCTCGAAATCGTATGTTTCGCATGATATTGAAGTTAAATCGTTTGTTTCGTGTGGATTTAAAGCTAATTCGTGTATTTCGCATGAATCTGAAGCTAAATTGTCCATTTCGCATGAATTTGAAGCTAAATCGTTTATTTAAAATCGCTATTTCGTTCGAATTTGTCTCGAAATCGTGTATTTAGCATGAATCTGAAGCTAAATTGTTCATTTGGCATGAATTTGAAGCTAAATCGATCGTTTAAAATCGCTATTTCCCACGAATTTGAATCGAAATCGTATGATTCGCATGATATTGAAGTTAAATCGTTCGTTTCGTGTGGATTTAAAGCTAATTCGTGTATTTCGTATGAATCTGAAGCTAAATTGTTCATTTCGCATGAATTTGAAGCTAAATCGTTTATTTAAAATCGCTATTTCGTTCGAATTTGTGTCGAAATCGTGTATTTCGCATGAATCTGAAGCTAAATTGTTCATTTGGCATGAATTTGAAGCTAAATCGATCGTTTAATATCGCTATTTCGCACGAATTTGAATCGAAATCGTATGTTTCGCATGATATTGAAGTTAAATCGTTTGTTTCGTGTGGATTTAAAGCTAATCCGTGTATTTCGCATGAATCTGAAGCTAAATTGTTCATTTGGCATGAATTTGAAACTAAATTGTTCATTTCGCGTGAATTTGAAACTAAATCGTTTATTTAAAATCGCTATTTCGTTCGAATTTGTGTCGAAATCGTGTATTTCGCATGAATCTGAAGCTAAATTGTTCATTTGGCATGTATTTGAAGCTAAATCGATCTTTTAAAATCGCTATTTCCCACGAATTTGAATCGAAATCGTATGATTCGCATGATATTGAAGTTAAATCGTTTGTTTCGTGTGGATTTAAAGCTAATTCGTGTATTTCGCATGAATCTGAAGCTAAATTGTTCATTTCGCATGAATTTGAAACTAAATTGTTCATTTCGCGTGAATTTGAAACTAAATCGTTTATTTAAAATCGCTATTTCGTTCGAATTTGTCTAGAAATCGTGTATTTCGCATGAATCTGAAGCTAAATTGTTCATTTGGCATGTATTTGAAGCTAAATCGATCTTTTAAAATCGCTATTTCCCACGAATTTCAATCGAAATCGTATGTTTCGCATGATATTGAAGTTAAATCGTTTGTTTCGTGTGGATTTAAAGCTAATTCGTGTATTTCGCATGAATCTGAAGCTAAATTGTTCATTTCGCATGAATTTGAAGCTAAATCGTTTATTTAAAATCGCTATTTCGTTCGAATTTGTGTCGAAATCGTGTATTTCGCATGAATCTGAAGCTAAATTGTTCATCTGGCATGAATTTGAAGCTAAATCGATTGTTTAAAATCGCTATTTCGCTCGAATTTGAATCGAAATCGTATGATTCGCATGATATTGATGTTAAATCGTTCGTTTCGTGTGGATTTAAAGCTAATTCGTGTATTTCGCATGAATCTGAAGCTAAATTGTTCATTTCGCATGAATTTGAAGCTAAATCGTTTATTTAAAATCGCTATTTCGTTCGAATTTGTGTCGAAATCGTGTATTTCGCATGAATCTGAAGCTAAATTGTTCATTTGGCATGAATTTGAAGCTAAATCGATCGTTTAAAATCGCTATTTCGCACGAATTTGAATCGAAATCGTATGTTTCGCATGATATTGAAGTTAAATCGTTTGTTTCGTGTGGATTTAAAGCTAATTCGTGTACTTCGCATGAATCTGAAGCTAAATTGTTCATTTCGCATGAATTTGAAACTAAATTGTAGATTTCGCGTGAATTTGAAACTAAATCGTTTACTTAAAATCGCTAGTTCGTTCGAATTTGTCTCGAAATCGTGTATTTCGCATGAATCTGAAGCTATATTGTTCATTTGGCATGTATTTGAAGCTAAATCGTTTATTTAAAATCGCTATTTCGTTCGAATTTGTCTCGAAATCGTGTATTTCGTATGAATCTGAAGCTAAATTGTTCATTTGGCATGAATTTGAAGCTAAATCGATCGTTTAAAATCGCTATTTCCACGAATTTGAATCGAAATCGTATGATTCGCATGATATTGAAGTTAAATCGTTCGATTCGTGTGGATTTAAAGCTAATTCGTGTATTTCGCATGAATCTGAAGCTAATTGTTCATTTCGCATGAATTTGAAGCTAAATCGTTTATTTAAAATCGCTATTTCGTTCGAATTTGTGTCGAAATCGTGTATTTCGCATGAATCTGAAGCTAAATTGTTCATTTGGCAGGAAATTGGAGCTAAATCGATCGTTTAAAATCGCTATTTCGCACGAATTTGAATCGAAATCGTATGATTCGCATGATATTGAAGTTAAATCTGTCGTTTCGTGGGGATTTAAAGCTAACTCGTGTATTTCGCATGAATCTGAAGCTAAATTGTTCATTTCGCATGAATTTGAAGCTAAATCGTTTATTTAAAATCGCTATTTCGTTCGAATTTGTGTCGAAATCGTGTATTTCGCATGAATCTGAAGCTAAATTGTTCATTTGGCATGTATTTGAAGCTAAATCGATCTTTTAAAATCGCTATTTCCCACGAATTTCAATCGAAATCGTATGTTTCGCATGATATTGAAGTTAAATCGTTTGTTTCGTGTGGATTTAAAGCTAATCCGTGTATTTCGCATGAAACTGAAGCTAAATTGTTCATTTCGCATGAATTTGAAGCTAAATCGTTTATTTAAAATCGCTATTTCGTTCGAATTTGTGTCGAAATCGTGTATTTCGCATGAATCTGAAGCTAAATTGTTCATTTGGCATGAATTTGAAGCTAAATCGATCGTTTAAATCGCTATTTCGCACGAATTTGAATCGAAATCGTATGATTCGCATGATATTGAAGTTAAATCGTTTGTTTCGTGTGGATTTAAAGCTAATTCGTGTATTTCGCATGAATCTGAAGCTAAATTGTTCATTTCGCATGAATTTGAAGCTAAATCGTTTATTTAAAATCGCTATTTCGTTCGAATTTGTGTCGAAATCGTGTATTTCGCATTAATCTGAAGCTAAATTGTTCATCTGGCATGAATTTGAAGCTAAATCGATTGTTTAAAATCGCTATTTCGCTCGAATTTGAATCGAAATCGTATGATTCGCATGATATTGATGTTAAATCGTTCGTTTCGTGTGGATTTAAAGCTAATTCGTGTATTTCGCATGAATCTGAAGCTAAATTGTTCATTTCGCATGAATTTGAAGCTAAATCGTTTATTTAAAATCGCTATTTCGTTCGAATTTGTGTCGAAATCGTGTATTTCGCATGAATCTGAAGCTAAATTGTTCATTTGGCATGAATTTGAAGCTAAATCGATCGTTTAAAATCGCTATTTCGCACGAATTTGAATCGAAATCGTATGTTTCGCATGATATTGAAGTTAAATCGTTTGTTTCGTGTGGATTTAAAGCTAATTCGTGTACTTCGCATGAATCTGAAGCTAAATTGTTCATTTCGCATGAATTTGAAACTAAATTGTAGATTTCGCGTGAATTTGAAACTAAATCGTTTACTTAAAATCGCTATTTCGTTCGAATTTGTCTCGAAATCGTGTATTTCGCATGAATCTGAAGCTATATTGTTCATTTGGCATGTATTTGAAGCTAAATCGATGTTTTAAAATCGCTATTTTCCACGAATTTCAATCGAAATCGTATGTTTCGCATGATATTGAAGTTAAATCGTTTGTTTCGTGTGGATTTAAAGCTAATTCGTGTATTTCGCATGAATCTGAAGCTAAATTGTTCATTTCGCATGAATTTGAAGCTAAATCGTTTATTTAAAATCGCTATTTCGTTCGAATTTGTCTCGAAATCGTGTATTTCGTATGAATCTGAAGCTAAATTGTTCATTTGGCATGAATTTGAAGCTAAATCGATCGTTTAAAATCGCTATTTCCCACGAATTTGAATCGAAATCGTATGATTCGCATGATATTGAAGTTAAATCGTTCGATTCGTGTGGATTTAAAGCTAATTCGTGTATTTCGCATGAATCTGAAGCTAAATTGTTCATTTCGCATGAATTTGAAGCTAAATCGTTTATTTAAAATCGCTATTTCGTTCGAATTTGTGTCGAAATCGTGTATTTCGCATGAATCTGAAGCTAAATTGTTCATCTGGCATGAATTTGAAGCTAAATCGATCGTTTAAAATCGCTATTTCGCACGAATTTGAATCGAAATCGTATGTTTCGCATGATATTGAAGTTAAATCGTTTGTTTCGTGTGGATTTAAAGCTAATTCGTGTACTTCGCATGAATCTGAAGCTAAATTGTTCATTTCGCATGAATTTGAAACTAAATTGTTCATTTCGCGTGAATTTGAAACTAAATCGTTTATTTAAAATCGATATTTCGTTCGAATTTGTCTCGAAATCGTATGTTTCGCATGATATTGAAGTTAAATCGTTTGTTTCGTGTGGATTTAAAGCTAATTCGTGTATTTCGCATGAATCTGAAGCTAAATTGTCCATTTCGCATGAATTTGAAGCTAAATCGTTTATTTAAAATCGCTATTTCGTTCGAATTTGTCTCGAAATCGTGTATTTCGCATGAATCTGAAGCTAAATTGTTCATTTGGCATGAATTTGAAGCTAAATCGATCGTTTAAAATCGCTATTTCCCACGAATTTGAATCGAAATCGTATGATTCGCATGATATTGAAGTTAAATCGTCCGTTTCGTGTGGATTTAAAGCTAATTCGTGTATTTCGTATGAATCTGAAGCTAAATTGTTCATTTCGCATGAATTTGAAGCTAAATCGTTTATTTAAAATCGCTATTTCGTTCGAATTTGTGTCGAAATCGTGTATTTCGCATGAATCTGAAGCTAAATTGTTCATCTGGCATGAATTTGAAGCTAAATCGATCGTTTAAAATCGCTATTTCGCACGAATTTGAATCGAAATCGTATGTTTCGCATGATATTGAAGTTAAATCGTTTGTTTCGTGTGGATTTAAAGCTAATTCGTGTACTTCGCATGAATCTGAAGCTAAATTGTTCATTTCGCATGAATTTGAAACTAAATTGTTCATTTCGCGTGAATTTGAAACTAAATCGTTTATTTAAAATCGATATTTCGTTCGAATTTGTCTCGAAATCGTATGTTTCGCATGATATTGAAGTTAAATCGTTTGTTTCGTGTGGATTTAAAGCTAATTCGTGTATTTCGCATGAATCTGAAGCTAAATTGTCCATTTCGCATGAATTTGAAGCTAAATCGTTTATTTAAAATCGCTATTTCGTTCGAATTTGTCTCGAAATCGTGTATTTCGCATGAATCTGAAGCTAAATTGTTCATTTGGCATGAATTTGAAGCTAAATCGATCGTTTAAAATCGCTATTTCCCACGAATTTGAATCGAAATCGTATGATTCGCATGATATTGAAGTTAAATCGTTCGTTTCGTGTGGATTTAAAGCTAATTCGTGTATTTCGTATGAATCTGAAGCTAAATTGTTCATTTCGCATGAATTTGAAGCTAAATCGTTTATTTAAAATCGCTATTTCGTTCGAATTTGTGTCGAAATCGTGTATTTCGCATGAATCTGAAGCTAAATTGTTCATTTGGCATGAATTTGAAGCTAAATCGATCGTTTAATATCGCTATTTCGCACGAATTTGAATCGAAATCGTATGTTTCGCATGATATTGAAGTTAAATCGTTTGTTTCGTGTGGATTTAAAGCTAATCCGTGTATTTCGCATGAATCTGAAGCTAAATTGTTCATTTCGCATGAATTTGAAGCTAAATCGTTTATTTAAAATCGCTATTTCGTTCGAATTTGTGTCGAAATCGTGTATTTCGCATGAATCTGAAGCTAAATTGTTCATTTGGCATGAATTTGAAGCTAAATCGATCGTTTAAAATCGCTATTTCGCACGAATTTGAATCGAAATCGTATGTTTCGCATGATATTGAAGTTAAATCGTTTGTTTCGTGTGGATTTAAAGCTAATTCGTGTACTTCGCATGAATCTGAAGCTAAATTGTTCATTTCGCATGAATTTGAAACTAAATTGTAGATTTCGCGTGAATTTGAAACTAAATCGTTTACTTAAAATCGCTATTTCGTTCGAATTTGTGTCGAAATCGTGTATTTCGCATGAATCTGAAGCTAAATTGTTCATCTGGCATGAATTTGAAGCTAAATCGATCGTTTAAAATCGCTATTTCGCACGAATTTGAATCGAAATCGTATGTTTCGCATGATATTGAAGTTAAATCGTTTGTTTCGTGTGGATTTAAAGCTAATTCGTGTATTTCGCATGAATCTAAAGCTAAATTGTTCATTTCGCATGAATTTGAAACTAAATTGTTCATTTCGCGTGAATTTTAAACTAAATCGTTTATTTAAAATCGCTATTTCGTTCGAATTTGTCTAGAAATCGTGTATTTCGCATGAATCTGAAGCTAAATTGTTCATTTGGCATGTATTTGAAGCTAAATCGATCTTTTAAAATCGCTATTTCCCACGAATTTGAATCGAAATCGTATGATTCGCATGATATTGAAGTTAAATCGTTCGATTCGTGTGGATTTAAAGCTAATTCGTGTATTTCGCATGAATCTGAAGCTAAATTGTTCATTTCGCATGAATTTGAAGCTAAATCGTTTATTTAAAATCGCTATTTCGTTCGAATTTGTGTCGAAATCGTGTATTTCGCATGAATCTGAAGCTAAATTGTTCATCTGGCATGAATTTGAAGCTAAATCGATCGTTTAAAATCGCTATTTCGCACGAATTTGAATCGAAATCGTATGTTTGGCATGATATTGAAGTTAAATCGTTTGTTTCGTGTGGATTTAAAGCTAATTCGTGTACTTCGCATGAATCTGAAGCTAAATTGTTCATTTCCATGAATTTGAAACTAAATTGTTCATTTCGCGTGAATTTGAAACTAAATCGTTTATTTAAAATCGATATTTCGTTCGAATTTGTCTCGAAATCGTATGTTTCGCATGATATTGAAGTTAAATCGTTTGTTTCGTGTGGATTTAAAGCTAATTCGTGTATTTCGCATGAATCTGAAGCTAAATTGTCCATTTCGCATGAATTTGAAGCTAAATCGTTTATTTAAAATCGCTATTTCGTTCGAATTTGTCTCGAAATCGTGTATTTAGCATGAATCTGAAGCTAAATTGTTCATTTGGCATGAATTTGAAGCTAAATCGATCGTTTAAAATCGCTATTTCCCACGAATTTGAATCGAAATCGTATGATTCGCATGATATTGAAGTTAAATCGTTCGTTTCGTGTGGATTTAAAGCTAATTCGTGTATTTCGTATGAATCTGAAGCTAAATTGTTCATTTCGCATGAATTTGAAGCTAAATCGTTTATTTAAAATCGCTATTTCGTTCGAATTTGTGTCGAAATCGTGTATTTCGCATGAATCTGAAGCTAAATTGTTCATTTGGCATGAATTTGAAGCTAAATCGATCGTTTAATATCGCTATTTCGCACGAATTTGAATCGAAATCGTATGTTTCGCATGATATTGAAGTTAAATCGTTTGTTTCGTGTGGATTTAAAGCTAATCCGTGTATTTCGCATGAATCTGAAGCTAAATTGTTCATTTGGCATGAATTTGAAACTAAATTGTTCATTTCGCGTGAATTTGAAACTAAATCGTTTATTTAAAATCGCTATTTCGTTCGAATTTGTGTCGAAATCGTGTATTTCGCATGAATCTGAAGCTAAATTGTTCATTTGGCATGTATTTGAAGCTAAATCGATCTTTTAAAATCGCTATTTCCCACGAATTTGAATCGAAATCGTATGATTCGCATGATATTGAAGTTAAATCGTTTGTTTCGTGTGGATTTAAAGCTAATTCGTGTATTTCGCATGAATCTGAAGCTAAATTGTTCATTTCGCATGAATTTGAAACTAAATTGTTCATTTCGCGTGAATTTGAAACTAAATCGTTTATTTAAAATCGCTATTTCGTTCGAATTTGTCTAGAAATCGTGTATTTCGCATGAATCTGAAGCTAAATTGTTCATTTGGCATGTATTTGAAGCTAAATCGATCTTTTAAAATCGCTATTTCCCACGAATTTCAATCGAAATCGTATGTTTCGCATGATATTGAAGTTAAATCGTTTGTTTCGTGTGGATTTAAAGCTAATTCGTGTATTTCGCATGAATCTGAAGCTAAATTGTTCATTTCGCATGAATTTGAAGCTAAATCGTTTATTTAAAATCGCTATTTCGTTCGAATTTGTGTCGAAATCGTGTATTTCGCATGAATCTGAAGCTAAATTGTTCATCTGGCATGAATTTGAAGCTAAATCGATTGTTTAAAATCGCTATTTCGCTCGAATTTGTCTCGAAATCGTATGTTTCGCATGATATTGAAGTTAAATCGTTTGTTTCGTGTGGATTTAAAGCTAATTCGTGTATTTCGCATGAATCTGAAGCTAAATTGTCCATTTCGCATGAATTTGAAGC
Organism: Megalopta genalis; assembly: GCF_051020955.1. Classification (NCBI taxonomy): domain Eukaryota; kingdom Metazoa; phylum Arthropoda; class Insecta; order Hymenoptera; family Halictidae; genus Megalopta; species Megalopta genalis. The sequence continues at coordinate 14,845 of NW_027477019.1, read as the reverse complement.
TAAATCGTTTATTTAAAATCGCTATTTCGTTCGAATTTGTCTCGAAATCGTGTATTTCGCATGAATCTGAAGCTAAATTGTTCATTTGGCATGAATTTGAAGCTAAATCGATCGTTTAAAATCGCTATTTCCCACGAATTTGAATCGAAATCGTATGATTCGCATGATATTGAAGTTAAATCGTTCGTTTCGTGTGGATTTAAAGCTAATTCGTGTATTTCGTATGAATCTGAAGCTAAATTGTTCATTTCGCATGAATTTGAAGCTAAATCGTTTATTTAAAATCGCTATTTCGTTCGAATTTGTGTCGAAATCGTGTATTTCGCATGAATCTGAAGCTAAATTGTTCATCTGGCATGAATTTGAAGCTAAATCGATCGTTTAAAATCGCTATTTCGCACGAATTTGAATCGAAATCGTATGTTTCGCATGATATTGAAGTTAAATCGTTTGTTTCGTGTGGATTTAAAGCTAATTCGTGTACTTCGCATGAATCTGAAGCTAAATTGTTCATTTCGCATGAATTTGAAACTAAATTGTTCATTTCGCGTGAATTTGAAACTAAATCGTTTATTTAAAATCGATATTTCGTTCGAATTTGTCTCGAAATCGTATGTTTCGCATGATATTGAAGTTAAATCGTTTGTTTCGTGTGGATTTAAAGCTAATTCGTGTATTTCGCATGAATCTGAAGCTAAATTGTCCATTTCGCATGAATTTGAAGCTAAATCGTTTATTTAAAATCGCTATTTCGTTCGAATTTGTCTCGAAATCGTGTATTTCGCATGAATCTGAAGCTAAATTGTTCATTTGGCATGAATTTGAAGCTAAATCGATCGTTTAAAATCGCTATTTCCCACGAATTTGAATCGAAATCGTATGATTCGCATGATATTGAAGTTAAATCGTTCGTTTCGTGTGGATTTAAAGCTAATTCGTGTATTTCGTATGAATCTGAAGCTAAATTGTTCATTTCGCATGAATTTGAAGCTAAATCGTTTATTTAAAATCGCTATTTCGTTCGAATTTGTGTCGAAATCGTGTATTTCGCATGAATCTGAAGCTAAATTGTTCATTTGGCATGAATTTGAAGCTAAATCGATCGTTTAATATCGCTATTTCGCACGAATTTGAATCGAAATCGTATGTTTCGCATGATATTGAAGTTAAATCGTTTGTTTCGTGTGGATTTAAAGCTAATCCGTGTATTTCGCATGAATCTGAAGCTAAATTGTTCATTTGGCATGAATTTGAAACTAAATTGTTCATTTCGCGTGAATTTGAAACTAAATCGTTTATTTAAAATCGCTATTTCGTTCGAATTTGTGTCGAAATCGTGTATTTCGCATGAATCTGAAGCTAAATTGTTCATTTGGCATGTATTTGAAGCTAAATCGATCTTTTAAAATCGCTATTTCCCACGAATTTGAATCGAAATCGTATGATTCGCATGATATTGAAGTTAAATCGTTTGTTTCGTGTGGATTTAAAGCTAATTCGTGTATTTCGCATGAATCTGAAGCTAAATTGTTCATTTCGCATGAATTTGAAACTAAATTGTTCATTTCGCGTGAATTTGAAACTAAATCGTTTATTTAAAATCGCTATTTCGTTCGAATTTGTCTAGAAATCGTGTATTTCGCATGAATCTGAAGCTAAATTGTTCATTTGGCATGTATTTGAAGCTAAATCGATCTTTTAAAATCGCTATTTCCCACGAATTTCAATCGAAATCGTATGTTTCGCATGATATTGAAGTTAAATCGTTTGTTTCGTGTGGATTTAAAGCTAATTCGTGTATTTCGCATGAATCTGAAGCTAAATTGTTCATTTCGCATGAATTTGAAGCTAAATCGTTTATTTAAAATCGCTATTTCGTTCGAATTTGTGTCGAAATCGTGTATTTCGCATGAATCTGAAGCTAAATTGTTCATCTGGCATGAATTTGAAGCTAAATCGATTGTTTAAAATCGCTATTTCGCTCGAATTTGAATCGAAATCGTATGATTCGCATGATATTGATGTTAAATCGTTCGTTTCGTGTGGATTTAAAGCTAATTCGTGTATTTCGCATGAATCTGAAGCTAAATTGTTCATTTCGCATGAATTTGAAGCTAAATCGTTTATTTAAAATCGCTATTTCGTTCGAATTTGTGTCGAAATCGTGTATTTCGCATGAATCTGAAGCTAAATTGTTCATCTGGCATGAATTTGAAGCTAAATCGTTTATTTAAAATCGCTATTTCGTTCGAATTTGTCTAGAAATCGTGTATTTCGCATGAATCTGAAGCTAAATTGTTCATTTGGCATGTATTTGAAGCTAAATCGATCTTTTAAAATCGCTATTTCCCACGAATTTCAATCGAAATCGTATGTTTCGCATGATATTGAAGTTAAATCGTTTGTTTCGTGTGGATTTAAAGCTAATTCGTGTATTTCGCATGAATCTGAAGCTAAATTGTTCATTTCGCATGAATTTGAAGCTAAATCGTTTATTTAAAATCGCTATTTCGTTCGAATTTGTGTCGAAATCGTGTATTTCGCATGAATCTGAAGCTAAATTGTTCATCTGGCATGAATTTGAAGCTAAATCGATTGTTTAAAATCGCTATTTCGCTCGAATTTGAATCGAAATCGTATGATTCGCATGATATTGATGTTAAATCGTTCGTTTCGTGTGGATTTAAAGCTAATTCGTGTATTTCGCATGAATCTGAAGCTAAATTGTTCATTTCGCATGAATTTGAAGCTAAATCGTTTATTTAAAATAGCTATTTCGTTCGAATTTGTGTCGAAATCGTGTATTTCGCATGAATCTGAAGCTAAATTGTTCATTTGGCATGAATTTGAAGCTAAATCGATCGTTTAAAATCGCTATTTCGCACGAATTTGAATCGAAATCGTATGTTTCGCATGATATTGAAGTAAATCGTTTGTTTCGTGTGGATTTAAAGCTAATCCGTGTATTTCGCATGAAACTGAAGCTAAATTGTTCATTTCGCATGAATTTGAAGCTAAATCGTTTATTTAAAATCGCTATTTCGTTCGAATTTGTGTCGAAATCGTGTATTTCGCATGAATCTGAAGCTAAATTGTTCATTTGGCATGAATTTGAAGCTAAATCGATCGTTTAAAATCGCTATTTCCCACGAATTTGAATCGAAATCGTATGATTCGCATGATATTGAAGTTAAATCGTTTGTTTCGTGTGGATTTAAAGCTAATTCGTGTATTTCGCATGAATCTGAAGCTAAATTGTTCATTTCGCATGAATTTGAAACTAAATTGTTCATTTCGCGTGAATTTGAAACTAAATCGTTTATTTAAAATCGCTATTTCGTTCGAATTTGTCTAGAAATCGTGTATTTCGCATGAATCTGAAGCTAAATTGTTCATTTGGCATGTATTTGAAGCTAAATCGATCTTTTAAAATCGCTATTTCCCACGAATTTCAATCGAAATCGTATGTTTCGCATGATATTGAAGTTAAATCGTTTGTTTCGTGTGGATTTAAAGCTAATTCGTGTATTTCGCATGAATCTGAAGCTAAATTGTTCATTTCGCATGAATTTGAAGCTAAATCGTTTATTTAAAATCGCTATTTCGTTCGAATTTGTGTCGAAATCGTGTATTTCGCATGAATCTGAAGCTAAATTGTTCATCTGGCATGAATTTGAAGCTAAATCGATTGTTTAAAATCGCTATTTCGCTCGAATTTGAATCGAAATCGTATGATTCGCATGATATTGATGTTAAATCGTTCGTTTCGTGTGGATTTAAAGCTAATTCGTGTATTTCGCATGAATCTGAAGCTAAATTGTTCATTTCGCATGAATTTGAAGCTAAATCGTTTATTTAAAATCGCTATTTCGTTCGAATTTGTGTCGAAATCGTGTATTTCGCATGAATCTGAAGCTAAATTGTTCATTTGGCATGAATTTGAAGCTAAATCGATCGTTTAAAATCGCTATTTCGCACGAATTTGAATCGAAATCGTATGTTTCGCATGATATTGAAGTTAAATCGTTTGTTTCGTGTGGATTTAAAGCTAATTCGTGTACTTCGCATGAATCTGAAGCTAAATTGTTCATTTCGCATGAATTTGAAACTAAATTGTAGATTTCGCGTGAATTTGAAACTAAATCGTTTACTTAAAATCGCTAGTTCGTTCGAATTTGTCTCGAAATCGTGTATTTCGCATGAATCTGAAGCTATATTGTTCATTTGGCATGTATTTGAAGCTAAATCGATGTTTTAAAATCGCTATTTTCCACGAATTTCAATCGAAATCGTATGTTTCGCATGATATTGAAGTTAAATCGTTTGTTTCGTGTGGATTTAAAGCTAATTCGTGTATTTCGCATGAATCTGAAGCTAAATTGTTCATTTCGCATGAATTTGAAGCTAAATCGTTTATTTAAAATCGCTATTTCGTTCGAATTTGTCTCGAAATCGTGTATTTCGTATGAATCTGAAGCTAAATTGTTCATTTGGCATGAATTTGAAGCTAAATCGATCGTTTAAAATCGCTATTTCCCACGAATTTGAATCGAAATCGTATGATTCGCATGATATTGAAGTTAAATCGTTCGATTCGTGTGGATTTAAAGCTAATTCGTGTATTTCGCATGAATCTGAAGCTAAATTGTTCATTTCGCATGAATTTGAAGCTAAATCGTTTATTTAAAATCGCTATTTCGTTCGAATTTGTGTCGAAATCGTGTATTTCGCATGAATCTGAAGCTAAATTGTTCATTTGGCAGGAAATTGGAGCTAAATCGATCGTTTAAAATCGCTATTTCGCACGAATTTGAATCGAAATCGTATGATTCGCATGATATTGAAGTTAAATCTGTCGTTCCGTGGGGATTTAAAGCTAATTCGTGTATTTCGCATGAATCTGAAGCTAAATTGTTCATTTCGCATGAATTTGAAGCTAAATCGTTTATTTAAAATCGCTATTTCGTTCGAATTTGTGTCGAAATCGTGTATTTCGCATGAATCTGAAGCTAAATTGTTCATTTGGCATGTATTTGAAGCTAAATCGATCTTTTAAAATCGCTATTTCCCACGAATTTCAATCGAAATCGTATGTTTCGCATGATATTGAAGTTAAATCGTTTGTTTCGTGTGGATTTAAAGCTAATCCGTGTATTTCGCATGAAACTGAAGCTAAATTGTTCATTTCGCATGAATTTGAAGCTAAATCGTTTATTTAAAATCGCTATTTCGTTCGAATTTGTGTCGAAATCGTGTATTTCGCATGAATCTGAAGCTAAATTGTTCATTTGGCATGAATTTGAAGCTAAATCGATCGTTTAAAATCGCTATTTCGCACGAATTTGAATCGAAATCGTATGATTCGCATGATATTGAAGTTAAATCGTTTGTTTCGTGTGGATTTAAAGCTAATTCGTGTATTTCGCATGAATCTGAAGCTAAATTGTTCATTTCGCATGAATTTGAAGCTAAATCGTTTATTTAAAATCGCTATTTCGTTCGAATTTGTGTCGAAATCGTGTATTTCGCATGAATCTGAAGCTAAATTGTTCATCTGGCATGAATTTGAAGCTAAATCGATTGTTTAAAATCGCTATTTCGCTCGAATTTGAATCGAAATCGTATGATTCGCATGATATTGATGTTAAATCGTTCGTTTCGTGTGGATTTAAAGCTAATTCGTGTATTTCGCATGAATCTGAAGCTAAATTGTTCATTTCGCATGAATTTGAAGCTAAATCGTTTATTTAAAATCGCTATTTCGTTCGAATTTGTGTCGAAATCGTGTATTTCGCATGAATCTGAAGCTAAATTGTTCATTTGGCATGAATTTGAAGCTAAATCGATCGTTTAAAATCGCTATTTCGCACGAATTTGAATCGAAATCGTATGTTTCGCATGATATTGAAGTTAAATCGTTTGTTTCGTGTGGATTTAAAGCTAATTCGTGTACTTCGCATGAATCTGAAGCTAAATTGTTCATTTCGCATGAATTTGAAACTAAATTGTAGATTTCGCGTGAATTTGAAACTAAATCGTTTACTTAAAATCGCTATTTCGTTCGAATTTGTCTCGAAATCGTGTATTTCGCATGAATCTGAAGCTATATTGTTCATTTGGCATGTATTTGAAGCTAAATCGATGTTTTAAAATCGCTATTTTCCACGAATTTCAATCGAAATCGTATGTTTCGCATGATATTGAAGTTAAATCGTTTGTTTCGTGTGGATTTAAAGCTAATTCGTGTATTTCGCATGAATCTGAAGCTAAATTGTTCATTTCGCATGAATTTGAAGCTAAATCGTTTATTTAAAATCGCTATTTCGTTCGAATTTGTCTCGAAATCGTGTATTTCGTATGAATCTGAAGCTAAATTGTTCATTTGGCATGAATTTGAAGCTAAATCGATCGTTTAAAATCGCTATTTCCCACGAATTTGAATCGAAATCGTATGATTCGCATGATATTGAAGTTAAATCGTTCGATTCGTGTGGATTTAAAGCTAATTCGTGTATTTCGCATGAATCTGAAGCTAAATTGTTCATTTCGCATGAATTTGAAGCTAAATCGTTTATTTAAAATCGCTATTTCGTTCGAATTTGTGTCGAAATCGTGTATTTCGCATGAATCTGAAGCTAAATTGTTCATCTGGCATGAATTTGAAGCTAAATCGATCGTTTAAAATCGCTATTTCGCACGAATTTGAATCGAAATCGTATGTTTCGCATGATATTGAAGTTAAATCGTTTGTTTCGTGTGGATTTAAAGCTAATTCGTGTACTTCGCATGAATCTGAAGCTAAATTGTTCATTTCGCATGAATTTGAAACTAAATTGTTCATTTCGCGTGAATTTGAAACTAAATCGTTTATTTAAAATCGATATTTCGTTCGAATTTGTCTCGAAATCGTATGTTTCGCATGATATTGAAGTTAAATCGTTTGTTTCGTGTGGATTTAAAGCTAATTCGTGTATTTCGCATGAATCTGAAGCTAAATTGTCCATTTCGCATGAATTTGAAGCTAAATCGTTTATTTAAAATCGCTATTTCGTTCGAATTTGTCTCGAAATCGTGTATTTCGCATGAATCTGAAGCTAAATTGTTCATTTGGCATGAATTTGAAGCTAAATCGATCGTTTAAAATCGCTATTTCCCACGAATTTGAATCGAAATCGTATGATTCGCATGATATTGAAGTTAAATCGTTCGTTTCGTGTGGATTTAAAGCTAATTCGTGTATTTCGTATGAATCTGAAGCTAAATTGTTCATTTCGCATGAATTTGAAGCTAAATCGTTTATTTAAAATCGCTATTTCGTTCGAATTTGTGTCGAAATCGTGTATTTCGCATGAATCTGAAGCTAAATTGTTCATTTGGCATGAATTTGAAGCTAAATCGATCGTTTAATATCGCTATTTCGCACGAATTTGAATCGAAATCGTATGTTTCGCATGATATTGAAGTTAAATCGTTTGTTTCGTGTGGATTTAAAGCTAATCCGTGTATTTCGCATGAATCTGAAGCTAAATTGTTCATTTCGCATGAATTTGAAGCTAAATCGTTTATTTAAAATCGCTATTTCGTTCGAATTTGTGTCGAAATCGTGTATTTCGCATGAATCTGAAGCTAAATTGTTCATTTGGCATGAATTTGAAGCTAAATCGATCGTTTAAAATCGCTATTTCGCACGAATTTGAATCGAAATCGTATGTTTCGCATGATATTGAAGTTAAATCGTTTGTTTCGTGTGGATTTAAAGCTAATTCGTGTACTTCGCATGAATCTGAAGCTAAATTGTTCATTTCGCATGAATTTGAAACTAAATTGTAGATTTCGCGTGAATTTGAAACTAAATCGTTTACTTAAAATCGCTATTTCGTTCGAATTTGTGTCGAAATCGTGTATTTCGCATGAATCTGAAGCTAAATTGTTCATCTGGCATGAATTTGAAGCTAAATCGATCGTTTAAAATCGCTATTTCGCACGAATTTGAATCGAAATCGTATGTTTCGCATGATATTGAAGTTAAATCGTTTGTTTCGTGTGGATTTAAAGCTAATTCGTGTATTTCGCATGAATCTAAAGCTAAATTGTTCATTTCGCATGAATTTGAAACTAAATTGTTCATTTCGCGTGAATTTTAAACTAAATCGTTTATTTAAAATCGCTATTTCGTTCGAATTTGTCTAGAAATCGTGTATTTCGCATGAATCTGAAGCTAAATTGTTCATTTGGCATGTATTTGAAGCTAAATCGATCTTTTAAAATCGCTATTTCCCACGAATTTCAATCGAAATCGTATGTTTCGCATGATATTGAAGTTAAATCGTTTGTTTCGTGTGGATTTAAAGCTAATCCGTGTATTTCGCATGAAACTGAAGCTAAATTGTTCATTTCGCATGAATTTGAAGCTAAATCGTTTATTTAAAATCGCTATTTCGTTCGAATTTGTGTCGAAATCGTGTATTTCGCATGAATCTGAAGCTAAATTGTTCATTTGGCATGAATTTGAAGCTAAATCGATCGTTTAAAATCGCTATTTCGCACGAATTTGAATCGAAATCGTATGATTCGCATGATATTGAAGTTAAATCGTTTGTTTCGTGTGGATTTAAAGCTAATTCGTGTATTTCGCATGAATCTGAAGCTAAATTGTTCATTTCGCATGAATTTGAAGCTAAATCGTTTATTTAAAATCGCTATTTCGTTCGAATTTGTGTCGAAATCGTGTATTTCGCATGAATCTGAAGCTAAATTGTTCATCTGGCATGAATTTGAAGCTAAATCGATCGTTTAAAATCGCTATTTCGCACGAATTTGAATCGAAATCGTATGATTCGCATGATATTGAAGTTAAATCGTTTGTTTCGTGTGGATTTAAAGCTAATTCGTGTACTTCGCATGAATCTGAAGCTAAATTGTTCATTTCGCATGAATTTGAAACTAAATTGTTCATTTCGCGTGAATTTGAAACTAAATCGTTTATTTAAAATCGATATTTCGTTCGAATTTGTCTCGAAATCGTATGTTTCGCATGATATTGAAGTTAAATCGTTTGTTTCGTGTGGATTTAAAGCTAATTCGTGTATTTCGCATGAATCTGAAGCTAAATTGTCCATTTCGCATGAATTTGAAGTTAAATCGTTTATTTAAAATCGCTATTTCGTTCGAATTTGTGTCGAAATCGTGTATTTCGCATGAATCTGAAGCTAAATTGTTCATTTGGCATGAATTTGAAGCTAAATCGATCGTTTAAAATCGCTATTTCGCACGAATTTGAATCGAAATCGTATGATTCGCATGATATTGAAGTTAAATCGTTTGTTTCGTGTGGATTTAAAGCTAATTCGTGTATTTCGCATGAATCTGAAGCTAAATTGTTCATTTCGCATGAATTTGAAGCTAAATCGTTTATTTAAAATCGCTATTTCGTTCGAATTTGTGTCGAAATCGTGTATTTCGCATGAATCTGAAGCTAAATTGTTCATCTGGCATGAATTTGAAGCTAAATCGATTGTTTAAAATCGCTATTTCGCTCGAATTTGAATCGAAATCGTATGATTCGCATGATATTGATGTTAAATCGTTCGTTTCGTGTGGATTTAAAGCTAATTCGTGTATTTCGCATGAATCTGAAGCTAAATTGTTCATTTCGCATGAATTTGAAGCTAAATCGTTTATTTAAAATCGCTATTTCGTTCGAATTTGTGTCGAAATCGTGTATTTCGCATGAATCTGAAGCTAAATTGTTCATTTGGCATGAATTTGAAGCTAAATCGATCGTTTAAAATCGCTATTTCGCACGAATTTGAATCGAAATCGTATGTTTCGCATGATATTGAAGTTAAATCGTTTGTTTCGTGTGGATTTAAAGCTAATTCGTGTACTTCGCATGAATCTGAAGCTAAATTGTTCATTTCGCATGAATTTGAAACTAAATTGTAGATTTCGCGTGAATTTGAAACTAAATCGTTTACTTAAAATCGCTATTTCGTTCGAATTTGTCTCGAAATCGTGTATTTCGCATGAATCTGAAGCTATATTGTTCATTTGGCATGTATTTGAAGCTAAATCGATGTTTTAAAATCGCTATTTTCCACGAATTTCAATCGAAATCGTATGTTTCGCATGATATTGAAGTTAAATCGTTTGTTTCGTGTGGATTTAAAGCTAATTCGTGTATTTCGCATGAATCTGAAGCTAAATTGTTCATTTCGCATGAATTTGAAGCTAAATCGTTTATTTAAAATCGCTATTTCGTTCGAATTTGTCTCGAAATCGTGTATTTCGTATGAATCTGAAGCTAAATTGTTCATTTGGCATGAATTTGAAGCTAAATCGATCGTTTAAAATCGCTATTTCCCACGAATTTGAATCGGAATCGTATGATTCGCATGATATTGAAGTTAAATCGTTCGATTCGTGTGGATTTAAAGCTAATTCGTGTATTTCGCATGAATCTGAAGCTAAATTGTTCATTTCGCATGAATTTGAAGCTAAATCGTTTATTTAAAATCGCTATTTCGTTCGAATTTGTGTCGAAATCGTGTATTTCGCATGAATCTGAAGCTAAATTGTTCATCTGGCATGAATTTGAAGCTAAATCGATCGTTTAAAATCGCTATTTCGCACGAATTTGAATCGAAATCGTATGTTTCGCATGATATTGAAGTTAAATCGTTTGTTTCGTGTGGATTTAAAGCTAATTCGTGTACTTCGCATGAATCTGAAGCTAAATTGTTCATTTCGCATGAATTTGAAACTAAATTGTTCATTTCGCGTGAATTTGAAACTAAATCGTTTATTTAAAATCGATATTTCGTTCGAATTTGTCTCGAAATCGTATGTTTCGCATGATATTGAAGTTAAATCGTTTGTTTCGTGTGGATTTAAAGCTAATTCGTGTATTTCGCATGAATCTGAAGCTAAATTGTCCATTTCGCATGAATTTGAAGCTAAATCGTTTATTTAAAATCGCTATTTCGTTCGAATTTGTCTCGAAATCGTGTATTTCGCATGAATCTGAAGCTAAATTGTTCATTTGGCATGAATTTGAAGCTAAATCGATCGTTTAAAATCGCTATTTCCCACGAATTTGAATCGAAATCGTATGATTCGCATGATATTGAAGTTAAATCGTTCGTTTCGTGTGGATTTAAAGCTAATTCGTGTATTTCGTATGAATCTGAAGCTAAATTGTTCATTTCGCATGAATTTGAAGCTAATCGTTTATTTAAAATCGCTATTTCGTTCGAATTTGTGTCGAAATCGTGTATTTCGCATGAATCTGAAGCTAAATTGTTCATTTGGCATGAATTTGAAGCTAAATCGATCGTTTAATATCGCTATTTCGCACGAATTTGAATCGAAATCGTATGTTTCGCATGATATTGAAGTTAAATCGTTTGTTTCGTGTGGATTTAAAGCTAATCCGTGTATTTCGCATGAATCTGAAGCTAAATTGTTCATTTCGCATGAATTTGAAGCTAAATCGTTTATTTAAAATCGCTATTTCGTTCGAATTTGTGTCGAAATCGTGTATTTCGCATGAATCTGAAGCTAAATTGTTCATTTGGCATGAATTTGAAGCTAAATCGATCGTTTAAAATCGCTATTTCGCACGAATTTGAATCGAAATCGTATGTTTCGCATGATATTGAAGTTAAATCGTTTGTTTCGTGTGGATTTAAAGCTAATTCGTGTACTTCGCATGAATCTGAAGCTAAATTGTTCATTTCGCATGAATTTGAAACTAAATTGTAGATTTCGCGTGAATTTGAAACTAAATCGTTTACTTAAAATCGCTATTTCGTTCGAATTTGTGTCGAAATCGTGTATTTCGCATGAATCTGAAGCTAAATTGTTCATCTGGCATGAATTTGAAGCTAAATCGATCGTTTAAAATCGCTATTTCGCACGAATTTGAATCGAAATCGTATGTTTCGCATGATATTGAAGTTAAATCGTTTGTTTCGTGTGGATTTAAAGCTAATTCGTGTATTTCGCATGAATCTAAAGCTAAATTGTTCATTTCGCATGAATTTGAAACTAAATTGTTCATTTCGCGTGAATTTTAAACTAAATCGTTTATTTAAAATCGCTATTTCCCACGAATTTGAATCGAAATCGTATGATTCGCATGATATTGAAGTTAAATCGTTCGTTTGGCATGTATTTGAAGCTAAATCGATCTTTTAAAATCGCTATTTCCCACGAATTTCAATCGAAATCGTATGTTTCGCATGATATTGAAGTTAAATCGTTTGTTTCGTGTGGATTTAAAGCTAATTCGTGTATTTCGCATGAATCTGAAGCTAAATTGTTCATTTCGCATGAATTTGAAGCTAAATCGTTTATTTAAAATCGCTATTTCGTTCGAATTTGTGTCGAAATCGTGTATTTCGCATGAATCTGAAGCTAAATTGTTCATTTGGCAGGAAATTGGAGCTAAATCGATCGTTTAAAATCGCTATTTCGCACGAATTTGCATCGAAATCGTATGATTCGCATGATATTGAAGTTAAATCTGTCGTTTCGTGGGGATTTAAAGCTAATTCGTGTATTTCGCATGAATCTGTAGCTAAATTGTTCATTTCGCATGAATTTGAAGCTAAATCGTTTATTTAAAATCGCTATTTCGTTCGAATTTGTGTCGAAATCGTGTATTTCGCATGAATCTGAAGCTAAATTGTTCATTTGGCATGTATTTGAAGCTAAATCGATCTTTTAAAATCGCTATTTCCCACGAATTTCAATCGAAATCGTATGTTTCGCATGATATTGAAGTTAAATCGTTTGTTTCGTGTGGATTTAAAGCTAATCCGTGTATTTCGCATGAAACTGAAGCTAAATTGTTCATTTCGCATGAATTTGAAGCTAAATCGTTTATTTAAAATCGCTATTTCGTTCGAATTTGTGTCGAAATCGTGTATTTCGCATGAATCTGAAGCTAAATTGTTCATTTGGCATGAATTTGAAGCTAAATCGATCGTTTAAAATCGCTATTTCGCACGAATTTGAATCGAAATCGTATGATTCGCATGATATTGAAGTTAAATCGTTTGTTTCGTGTGGATTTAAAGCTAATTCGTGTATTTCGCATGAATCTGAAGCTAAATTGTTCATTTCGCATGAATTTGAAGCTAAATCGTTTATTTAGAATCGCTATTTCGTTCGAATTTGTGTCGAAATCGTGTATTTCGCATGAATCTGAAGCTAAATTGTTCATCTGGCATGAATTTGAAGCTAAATCGATCGTTTAAAATCGCTATTTCGCACGAATTTGAATCGAAATCGTATGTTTCGCATGATATTGAAGTTAAATCGTTTGTTTCGTGTGGATTTAAAGCTAATTCGTGTATTTCGCATGAATCTGAAGCTAAATTGTTCATTTCGCATGAATTTGAAGCTAAATCGTTTATTTAAAATCGCTATTTCGTTCGAATTTGTCTCGAAATCGTGTATTTCGCATGAATCTGAAGCTAAATTGTTCATTTGGCATGAATTTGAAGCTAAATCGATCGTTTAAAATCGCTATTTCCCACGAATTTGAATCGAAATCGTATGATTCGCATGATATTGAAGTTAAATCGTTCGTTTCGTGTGGATTTAAAGCTAATTCGTGTATTTCGCATGAATCTGAAGCTAAATTGTTCATTTGGCATGAATTTGAAGCTAAATCGATTGTTTAAAATCGCTATTTCGCTCGAATTTGAATCGAAATCGTATGATTCGCATGATATTGAAGTTAAATCGTTCGTTTCGTGTGGATTTAAAGCTAATTCGTGTATTTCGCATGAATCTGAAGCTAAATTGTTCATTTCGCATGAATTTGAAGCTAAATCGTTTATTTAAAATCGCTATTTCGTTCGAATTTGTGTCGAAATCGTGTATTTCGCATGAATCTGAAGCTAAATTGTTCATTTGGCATGAATTTGAAGCTAAATCGATCGTTTAAAATCGCTATTTCGCACGAATTTGAATCGAAATCGTATGTTTCGCATGATATTGAAGTTAAATCGTTTGTTTCGTGTGGATTTAAAGCTAATTCGTGTACTTCGCATGAATCTGAAGCTAAATTGTTCATTTCGCATGAATTTGAAACTAAATTGTAGATTTCGCGTGAATTTGAAACTAAATCGTTTACTTAAAATCGCTATTTCGTTCGAATTTGTCTCGAAATCGTGTATTTCGCATGAATCTGAAGCTATATTGTTCATTTGGCATGTATTTGAAGCTAAATCGATGTTTTAAAATCGCTATTTCCCACGAATTTCAATCGAAATCGTATGTTTCGCATGATATTGAAGTTAAATCGTTTGTTTCGTGTGGATTTAAAGCTAATTCGTGTATTTCGCATGAATCTGAAGCTAAATTGTTCATTTCGCATGAATTTGAAACTAAATTGTTCATTTCGCGTGAATTTGAAACTAAATCGTTTATTTAAAATCGATATTTCGTTCGAATTTGTCTCGAAATCGTATGTTTCGCATGATATTGAAGTTAAATCGTTTGTTTCGTGTGGATTTAAAGCTAATTCGTGTACTTCGCATGAATCTGAAGCTAAATTGTTCATTTCGCATGAATTCGAAACTTAATTGTAGATTTCGCGTGAATTTGAAGCTAAATCGTTTATTTAAAATCGCTATTTCGTTCGAATTTGTGTCGAAATCGTGTATTTCGCATGAATCTGAAGCTAAATTGTTCATTTGGCATGTATTTGAAGCTAAATCGATCTTTTAAAATCGCTATTTCCCACGAATTTCAATCGAAATCTTATGTTTCGCATGATATTGAAGTTAAATCGTTTGTTTCGTGTGGATTTAAAGCTAATCCGTGTATTTCG